>NW_027362827.1:2655000-2735000 GCF_046119375.1 Phyllobates terribilis | reverse complement strand
AGGGCCGAGTCCTATCCGATAAAACATCACATAGCATTCGGCCGTGTTATACGACAGTGTGAGCGAGCCCTTAGAGTCAATGAATATTTACATGCAAATGATGATATTACTCTCCAAGTGTATATTTTTTTAGGCGAGTTCATAGTAAATGCTTTGCCTTTTTGACATGTGATCAACTAAAGAACAAGAAAGATTTAGGACCTCGCCTATAGAGAAAGGGAAAATAGTTTGGAGGACTTGCATGTCCTTTTTTATTTATTATGAGAAAATCATAAAAGATCCCGTTTTTTAACCATGCTGTGACTTTCTGCTGAGGGAGAGGGAGAGAGCTGCCCTATTCAGAGTCTGTAATAAGACCTGCTGACAAAAGTGTTGAAGATACAGTCTAATGTGAATTAACAATGAAAAAAAGTTAATTTAACAAATGGCTTGTATTTTTTAATACAAACTTTTTTTGTGTTTACAGCTCCTTTAAAGGGAATCTGTCATCAGGTTTTTGCCACCTAATCTGAGAGCAGCATAATGTAGGGTTAGAGGCACTGATTCCAGTAATGTGTCACTTACTGGGCTGCTTAGTGTTGTTTTGATAAAATCATTGATTTGTCAGAAGGTAATTATTACTAGATGACTAGTAAGTTCTGTAGGACCCCACCCCCATCACTGATCAGTAGATTTCTGTGTACACTGAGCATGGGCAGAAAGCTGCCAATCAGTGGTGTGGGCGGGGCTATACAGAGCGCAGCATTCAGAGAGCTGCTAGATCTGCAGCAGATAAAACGGTGATTTTCTCAAAATGACAACAAGCAGCTGAAAAAGTGACACATCGCTGGAATCAGGGTATCTGCCCCAATATTGTGCTGCTCTCAGATGGGGCAGCACAATTAATATTATGCCAAATTAATTTCCCGTGAACTATCACATGATCTATCACGGGGATCATGTGACATGTCACGTGATAAATCAGGTGTGTGGAGGGGGCCCTTGCTACTCTTAATCCACCCCTGAGTGAGACTAATACTGTACAACCAAATTGGCTCAGCACAAAAGGTTTCTTCAGATGTGGAGCCAATCGGTGCAAAGCGTGTCTACATGCGGTTAAAACAGATAGTTTTATGTCCTTAAGTAATGATAGAGAATATAAAATTCATGATTTCCTCAATTGTAATTCATCAGGGGAGTCCCTGTGGATTTTCACATTGGATACCACAGGGGTTAAATTCAAGACAGGATCTGATACTGCAGTATTAAGAAATATAATTCTGCATTTATTTCCATGCATGTACACTGGGTACGGAAAGTATTCAGACCCCTTTACATTTTTCACTCTTTGTTTCATTGCAGCCATTTGGTAAATTCTAAAAAGTTCATTTTTTTCTCATTAAAGTCCACTCTGCACCCCATCTTGTCTGAAAGAAAACAGAAATGAAGAAATTTTTGCAAAATTTAATAAAAAAGAAAAACTGAAATATCACACGGGCATAAGTATTCAGACCCTTTGCTCAGTATTGAGTAGAAGCACCCTTTTGGGCTAGTACAGCCATGAGTCTTCTTGGAAATGATGCAACAAGTTTTTCACACCAGCATTTTGGGATCCTCTGCCATTCTTCCTTGCAGATCCTCTCCAGTTCCGTCAGGATGAATGGGAAACGTTGGTGGACAGCCATTTTCAGGTCTCTCCAAAGATGCTCAATTGGGTTTAGGTCAGGGCTCTGGCTGGGCCAGTCAAGAATGGTCACATAGTTGTTCTGAAGCCACTCCTTTGTTATTTTAGCTGTGTGCTTAGGGTCATTGTCTTGTTGGAAGGTGAACCTTTGGCCAAGTCTGAGGTGCAGAGCACTCTGGAAGAGGTTTTCATCCAGGATATCTCTGTACTTGGCCGCATTCATGTTTCCTTCAATTGCAACCAGTCGTCCTGTCCCTGCAGCTGAAAAACACACCCATAGCATGATACTGCTGTTATGATCTGCTACAAGAACTAAGGAAAGAGAGGAAATCTGTCCATACAATAGGACTAAGCTGATTCCTTACGATGCAGCGGGCAACCTGTTCCTTGCAAACAGACCCGCCTATGTCCGCGGCTAATCTGAACACAGACCTATAGATTAAAGGGAGGGGTCCCTAAAAGAACTAAGGACTGGGACAAAACTGGACACCTCCTGGCAGAAGTAGTAGCAGAAGAAGACAAACAGACAAAAGTACTTAGTGGTCCAAGGACCAAACAAACTAGAGAGATACAGTAGGTACAAAGCACCTGGCTAGATTAAGAGTCAAAGTAACACTGAAGTCCAGCAAAGCCTGAAGGGCGGAGCTGGAATAAATAGGCAGAAGGTCACATGACCACAAAATAGAAAAAACTAACAGGAGGGTTCTAACAACTGCCACCACCATGTTTCACTGTTGGGATTGTATTAGGCAGGTGATGAGCAGTGCCTGGTTTTCTCCACACATACCACTTAGAATTATCACCAAAAAGTTCTATCTTCGTCTCATCAGACCAGAGAATCTTATTTCTCATAGTCTGGGAGTCCTTCATGTGTTTTTGAGCAAACTCTATGCGGGCTTTCATATGAGGAGAGGCTTCCATCTGGCCACTCTGCCATAAAGGCCCAACTGGGGAAGGGCTGCAGTGATAGTTGACTATGTGGAACTTTCTCCCATCTCCCTACTGCATCTCTGGAGCTCAGCCACAGTGATCTTGGGGTTCTTCTTTACCTCTCTCACCAAGGCTCTTCTCCCACGATTGCTCAGTTTGGCTGGACGGCTAGGTCTAGGAAGACTTCTGGTGGTCCTAAACTTCTTCCATTTAAGGATTATGGAGGCCACTGTGCTCTTATGAACCTTGGGTAATGCAGAAATTCTTTTATAACCTTGGCTAGATCTGTGCCTTGCCACAATTCGGTCTCTGAGCTCCTTGGGCAGTTCGTTTGAGCTCATGATTCTCATTTGGTCTGACATGTAGTGTGAGCTGTGGGGTCTTATATAGACAGGTGTGTGCCTTTCCAAATCAAGTCCTATCAGTTTAATTAAACACATTTGGACTCCATTGAAGGAGTAGAACCATCTCAAGGAGGATCACAAGGAAATGGACAGCATGTGACTTAAATATGAGTGTCTGAGCAAAGGATCTGAATACTTATGACCATGTGATATTTCAGTTTTTCTTTTTTAATAAATTTGCAAAAAAATTCTATATTGCTGTTTTTTTCAGTCAAGATGGGGTGCTGAGTGTACTTTAATGAGAAAAAAATGAACTTTTTAGAATTTATCAAATGGTTGCAATGAAACAAAGAGTGAAAAATTTAAAGGAGTCTGAATACTTTCCGTACTCACTGTATGTATCTATATAAACTGCTCCAAAAATAAAGGGAACACTTAAAACAACAGAATATAACTCCAAGTAAATCAAACTTCTGTGAAATCAAACTGTCCACTTAGGAAGCAACACTGATTGACAATCAATTTCACATGCTGATGTGCAAATGGAATAGAGGATAGATGGAAATTATTGGCAATTATCAAGACACCCTCAATAAAGGAGTGGTTCTGCAGGTGGGGACCACAGACCACATCTCAGTACCAATGCTTTCTGGCTGATGTTTTGGTCACTTTTGAATGTTGGTTGTGCTTTCACACTCGTGGTAGCATGACACAGACTCTACAACCCACAGAAGTTGCTCAGATAGTGCAGCTCATCCAGGATGGCACATCAATGCGAGCTGTGGCAAGAAGGTTGGCTGTGTCCAGAGGCTGGAGGCGCTACCAGGAGACAGGCCAGTACACCAGGAGATGTGGAGGGGGCCGTAGGAGGGCAACAACCCAGCAGCAGGACCGCTACCTCCGCCTTTGTGAAAGGAGGAACAGGAGGAGCACTGCCAGAGCCCTGCAAAATGACCTCCAGCAGGCCACAAATGTGCATGTGTTTGCACAAACGGTTAGATACCGACTCCATGAGGGTGGTATGAGGGCCCGACGTCCACAGATAGGGGTTGTGCTCACAGCCCAACACCATGCAGGACGCTTGGCATTTGCCACTGAACACCAGGATTGGCAAAGTTGCCACTCGCGCCCTGTGCTCTTCGTAGATGAAAGCAGGTTCACACTGAGCACATGTGACAGACGTGACAGAGTCTGGAGACGCCGTGGAGAGTGACATCCTTCAGCATGACCGGTTTGGCAGTGGGTGAGTAATGGTGTGGGGTGGCATTTCTTTGGAGAGCCGCACAGCCCTCCATGTGCTCGCCAGAGGTAGCCTGACTTCCATTAGGTACCGAGATGAGATCCTCAGACCCCTTGTGAGAACATATGCTGGTGCGGTTGGCCCTGGGTTCCTCATAATGCTGGACAATGGCAGACCTCATGTGGCTGGAGTGTGTCAGCAGTTCCTGCAAGATGGAGGCATTGAAGCTATGGACTGGCCCGCCCGTTCCCCAGACCTGAATCCGATTGAGCACATCTGGGACATCATGTCTCGCTCCATCCGCCAACGTCACGTTGCACCACAGACTGTCCAGGAGTTGGCGGATGCTTTAGTTCAGGTCTGGGAGGAGATCCCACAGGAGACCATCCGCAACCTCATCAGGAGCATGCCCAGGCGTTGTAGGGAGGTCATACAGGCACGTGGATATATATATATATATATATATATGCCTTTTTGTCATTCTAGTAGTAGGGCCATAATTAAGACATGATTTGTTGAAACGTGTAGGTCTGTAAGCTATGATAGTTGCACATTTGCTGTATTCTTTGTGGAGCAGTGTTTTATATGGCTAATAAAAGCTAAGTTTTAATATTTTTTCTACTAAACAAACCTTTACGCTGGATCATTTGCACTTTTCCCATGTCTGACTGCACTTACGTTTTGCCCTGGTACCACTTATCTGCATCTCCAGAAGTTTCCCATTTCTCTATTATACTCTTCAAATTACATTTTGAGACTTTCTCCTCCTGTTGTTGCACATATTTTTTTCCCTTCATCTGCACAGGTATCATTAATCTATCAACTATAATGGCCGTACCAGGTCCTGCAGGTCCTGTATCCCGTACACATGACGTGGGCAGTGCACGGCATGCCGCTAGTTTTTATTCTGAGTGCTCTTATATACGGTGGTAGTTTTACACAATGTTGAGCCTGTGATTTGCAGAGTGATATGTCTGACTGCTAGAACAGAAGTATACGGCAGATTCTACAGCATGGATACATAAAGGACGTCCTGGGGGAATATACCTCCCTCCAACACTCGTCCAGTCCCTGCCTCACACTAGAGACATTTATAATAACTCCAGGACTATGGAGCTGGTCATTTTCTCATAATCTGTGGCCATTATTAGTGATCTCGCATTGTACGGTAATATCACCCTGGAGGTTGTGATGTATTTAGTGTAATAGCGCCATCTAGAATATACAGTATATATCAGGCGATACCATGCTTACTATAGTTAGTCGTCTTCTGTGCCCTCTATAGCTATCTATTATACTTTATATTTCTTTATAATAATTTATAATAAATTACTCGATAGTTTTACAGCTTTATGATGTTTATTAATCTGCTGAAATGATAAAAGAAAGTCGAACCTTACAGTGGACACAGGTGGAAGTGTCCTCCATGATGGTGTAGGCTGAGGTGGAGCAAGTATTTAGTCAGTGGGGGATCAAGATGACGAGTATTCCCCAGGGTTCCCTGTTATCAGGGAGGGACCCGGTGTATGCAATCAAAAGATCTTATCCTCTGACCGGCTTTGTGCCATCAACAGGTAATGATCCTCTGTCCGGCTGTGTGCCATCAACAGGTAATGACCATCCGGCAGTCCGACATCAACTGGTCATCACCCTCCAGCTGTGTGCCATCAACAGGTAATGACCATCCGGCAGTGCGCCATCAACAGGTAATGACCCTCTGGCTATGGCCATCAATAGGTCATCACCCTCCGGCTGTGTTCCATCAACAGGTAATGACCATCCGGCAGTGTGCCATGAACAGGTAATGACCATCCAGCTGTGTGCCATCAACAGGTAATGACCATCCGGCAGTGCACCATCAACAGGTAATGACCCTCTGGCTATGGCCATCAATTGGTCATCACCCTCCGGCTGTGTGCCATCAATAGGTAATGACCATCCGGCAGTGCGCCATGAACAGGTAATGACCATCCGTCTGTGTGCCATCAACAGGTAATTATCCTCTGTCCGGCTGTGTGCCATCAACAGGTAATGACCCTCTGGCTATGGTCATCAATAGGTCATCACCCTCCGGCTGTGTGCCATCAACAGGTAATGACCCTCTGGCTATGGCCATCAATAGATCATCACCCTCCGGCTGTGTGCCATCAACAAGTAATGACCCTCTGGTTATGGCCATCAATAGGTCATCACCCTCCGGCTGTGTGCCATCAACAGGTAATGACCCTCTGGCTATGGCCATCAATAGATCATCACCCTCCGGCTGTGTGCCATCAACAGGTAATGACCCTCTGGCTATGGCCATCAATAGGTCATCACCCTCCAGCTGTGTGCCATCAAATGTTTTTATCTTCTGTCCAGTTTTGTGCCATCAAGAGGTAATGACCCTCCAGCTGTGGGCCATCAACAGGTCATCACCCTTCGGCATTTAGGCTTCTTGTCTTCTGTAAGATGCGATTCTTGAGTCTCCTGATGCTAAAAAATATTTAAAAAATCACCGATTAAACTAATAATCTATCTTGTACATAAGCATCACAATTTATAATCTATCTAGTGCATAAGTATGACAATTTAGCTCACAGAACATACACTATGGTAAAACATTAGACCCTACAAGCAGAAATTTGCTAAACTAACATAAATATAACTGACAAATCAGTAGAAAAATCGCTACCAATGGCACAGCTCTCTTCACATCAACCTGTAACCATAGTAAATAAGAAATAGAGGACAATGCTCATAGTCAGTTATCAACAATTCGGCATGGGGCATCCCACCAGAGACATTATAATATCTAGTAGATTATAGATGGCAATAGAATTTACCAACAAGCACATAGTACGCCAAACTCAAGTACATAGTATGCCAAACCTCGACACGTTTTCCTAAAATAGGTTCATCAGAAGCACATACTAGACAGTGATACTTAGCAAAGCGTTCATAGATATATGCGCCATATGATAAGGTGCTAAAGTGCAAGTGTGTGACAAAATATCCATGCGATTTCAGGTGCAATGCTGCATTGTATGTAGTAAGATGGTGCCCATCAGACAGCATGTATAGGACTAACCTGTGATGAAAACACGAGCAATGGGAAAGTTCAAGCAGTTGCCTTCTCAATCTTCCTCGCCTCTAAGACATCTAAGGAAACATCTTCTCCTCTTGATTTTGGGTTGAGGTGTTGTAGGCATTTCAGGCTCTGGCATTCTAGGTTCTGACATACTAGGTTCTGACATGGTAGGTTCTGGTGTTCTAGGTTCTGGTGCTCTTGGCTCTGGAATTCTGGGTTGTTGGCTTCTCTGAAAAATCAGTAACCTCTCTTTAAGCTCCGTTGAACTTCGAGCTCTTCTTCCTATATTGTTGTGAGGGATCATTCTGACCCAGACAATATCACTGAACGCCACTTTATAGTTGCAACTAGGAACCTTTTTCGCATCCTGCGGTGCAGGAGCCATGGATGGAGTAGAACATTTGCCATTGGGCAGGACAGGTGTTCTCCTGGAGTCTTGCTTCTGAATCTGAGGGATGCAAATCGGCTCCTTACAAGCACTTTGTTCCTTCAGAATGGTTTTGTTCTCAGGAGTTTTCTGATTGTTTCACCAGGTTCAGACATTGCCCACTTGCTCAGGACAAGACTTAAGGCCAAATACTCTAGTATTGTCAGTAGTGTCATCACCGCAACAAAAACTGCGTCACGGAAGAGCCAAAGAGGAAGATTGATGGAAGCTTGATAGGTGCTTCTTCTGAGATCCACGGGTAGTGGGTCATCCTATAATAAAGAAAAAAAACATAATAAAGTCCTGTATATTTATACCCAATCCAGTCAAACAGAGAGCCCTTGTTATTATACAGTGATGGATACATTATCAAGCAACTTTCAGAAATATCCCATTGAGAAGATCAGGAAGAAGTTTGGGATTCACCTCCAGGGTCCATGGAATATTATTTACAGTTGGACTTTCATATGACGGACGGTCACGTGTCCAGTATGAGAAGTCCTGCAAGAGGCGATATTCTCATTAGCTGATCCTTGTGACCTCCATATTGATGAGAACATACTCGCCCTCAGTGTACTGTAATGTGGGGGGTAGAGCAACGTAAAGCACAGAAATGATAGGATGATACTCATCATCTCCAGAGGTCTCTCAGCACCAAGGTATGGTCAATGAGATACAAGCTGCAGATGGGCCGAGGCTTCTAATATACCCAGGGGTGACATCACAAAGCCCTCTGTGACATCATTGCACAGTTCTATCCATCATGTCACTGATACTTTGGACCTAACTAAATGTCTAAAAGAGAACCCTTCCACATGATTTCCAATCACGGAGCAGCTTCAGTTTTTCAAGAAAAGTTTAAAAAATATAATCTGTGCTGTGATTGGTCACAATGGCACATGAAGCAGAACGTCTTTAGATCTTTTAAAGGGAAAGTGTCAGCAATTTTTTTACAATTGTAAAATTGTAAAGTATTTATATTTATATATAAATACACATATATATTTAAAAAGGTTTTAATGGTATAAAATCTGAAAAAAATATTTTAACTCTTTTGATGTTTTCATCTTGTAAACACTAGGGGGAGCAGCTGCTGATATTTCCATGAAAACAGAATACAGCTAGCTCGCATTACGACTGCAGTAAAAGTGGGCGGGATCTGCTCACATGGGTGTGATGTCACTCCTCCCCTTCTGGGCGTTTGCAAAAAGGTAAATGAGACTGTAGTTTAGGATCACAGTGCGGAGCGATCACTGGTGACTGCAAATTGATATATAAGGGACAACACCAAAGTCATTAATCACTACAAGGACAAGGCAGGAATGTGGGAGTCAGAGGGGTCACCCCACACTTATATCCCCTCTGACTGTCACCTCCTAAGCTCCTTTCCCTGCCATAACCTCTTATTCCCGCAGGTAAATTCTTACAGGACCCCCCTCCCCATCCCCTTCCCCTGCCGCAGCTGATTCTAAACGTCCTCCATATGTAATAATAGACAGGTACTCACCGGCAGCCTATGGTAATTCACAGGGTAGAACAGGGTACAGCACAGAAACAATATGGCGATCCTCATTGTCTCCAGGGGGTATCTCAGCACCAAGATATGGCCAATGAGATATGAGCTCCAGGTGGATGGAGCCCCCTTATATACCCCAAGGGTGACATCACAACGCCCTCTGTGACATCATCACCCACAACATTCCGTCACATGACATCACCCAGCACCAGCATCATGTGACCCAGCATAAATAGAAAGTCCTTGTTGGCTATAGCAACTATTCAAAACTAAGTTTAAACTTTTCCAACAGCTAAAGGCGGCTCTGTGATGGCAGTTTCTTCTTGTGGACGGTTGTGATAAATCTGCAGAACATCTACATAACGCGACATGTAGAAAATCCTGTCTTTTCCCCTCTGTTCTTCCTCTGGTGCTACAGAGACGGATAGAAGGAGCTTTTCCAGACCTTACAGTGCACAATATGGGACCTAATCACTGATATCCCAGATCTGCTCAGTACAAGCATACCGCCAACCTATGAGGACTAGAAAGAGGGCGAAACCATGCGGCACGCGTAGTCTGGCCACGCCCCTATCCACACCCCAAGCCACGCCCTTTTTATGCCTTGGCAGGAGGAGATGTCTGTACAAAGCGCAAGTTATCAAAAGGCTGAAGGAACACTTTATCAACATGAATGAAGGTTTTGAAGGGCATCCACTGTCCCGGCACTACCGGAAGTTCCACAACCAATCTTATAAGGACACTAAGTTTTGTGGGATCCGATTAGTCCCCAGAAAATGGAGGGGAGGTGATTACCTGAGATTAATGTCGCGGATGGAATCCAAATGGATCTTCACATTAAATAGCTTGGCTCTGAAGGGCCTTAATCACGAGAGTCAGCTGTATGCCTTCAACTCGCAGCGGTATATACTGTATGTATTTTTTATCCCAGTACCAATTGAACATTTACATTGCACTTTTATGAACCTCCTTATATTTTATCAATATAATATGTCTTTTGGATATATTCCTTTGAATCCACCTATTTTATATATGTATTTGTTTCTATACATTGATACCCCTATTGGAGATACTATATAATGTTTTTATTTTTCTCCTTCATTTTTTCCTTTTTATCTCTGGATGGTACTAAGTGCCGAATTTATACTATCCTGGTAATATACACTGATTAACAGACTGTTTTTTATAGCCATCAGAAATATAAGTATATAATTTTTATTCATTTTTAACTAATTGTGAAAGTTTGAACAAAGTCTTTTTTATTATTATTTTTTTCACACACAGTCTATTCTTATTGGAATTCTATCTTAGTTCTATTGCACCTCCATATGTCCTTTTGCACCGTCTTGTTAGTATTGGATCTTCCTCCATTTCTTTGGTTGTATTATCTTTGTGGGGGGCGTTTGGACTTTATTAGGTTACCAGTTTGACTACCAGCGAGAAGCTGACGAAGAGGAACTGTGAGTCCTCGAAACGCGTAGTTTTTTTTGGCCTATACAGGACATCGAAGGAGAAGGAGAGAGTCAAGGCACAGGGATAAGCCCTCCTGATATCCAGAAGATATATATAACCATATCATATTATTGATACAAAATATAAATGCACAGAGTCAATAAAATCATTTAAAAACACCAAACCCCATCCTTACTTTGCAGGATACCTATTCCAAAGGTGTATCTAGGTTTTCTGGCACCCGGTGCAGCAGGGGCTGGCTGGCACATTTTAGCCTGGGGGGCAAGCACACAGCAGTGGCCCATGAGTAGCGGCCCATCCTTAACATGTTTATTACCAGATGCATCATAAGCCTATATTCACACGACCGTATTGTCTAAGTGCTGCCCGTGAAAAAACCTGACAGCACTTGGACCAGTTCAGATGAGTGTTTGTAGTGGTCAGACATAGTACATATTATTCTTATGTATTACTTAATGTTGAGCGATACCTTCCGATATCGGGAAATATCGGATCGGATTGGATCGGACCGATACCCAAAAAGTATCGGATATCGCCGATTCCGATACCGGAAACCAATGCAAGTCAATGGGACGCTAATATCGGAATGCCATCCCAGCGTGAGAGAATTCTCCTGATTGTTTAAAAGCCGGCAGGCGGTAAAAAGCCGCCGGCTTTTAAACAATCACACAGCCCCATACTGCTTCCCCGCAGCCTCCCACCCCGATCCTGCGCTCCCCCCGCCACCTCACATCCCGATCGTAAGTTAGGACCGGGCGGGGAGCGCAGCACCAAGGAGCAGGGAGCAAAGGACCCAGGCGGGGAAGCCGGCAGGGAAAAGACTTCACCGCCGGCTTTCCCGTTTTGTGCTGCGCTCTCCCGCCGGTTATTTCAAATGAACAGCTGAGGTATCAGGTGATGCTGATCAGCTGTTCATTTGAAGTAGCTGCGGTGCCCTCAGAGGGTTCATGTGAGTTCATGCTTCACTGCATGAACTCACATGAACTTTCCCACGGCCGCACAGGTCAGCCTCACCTCCCAGACCATCAGACCCATCATGATTGGAGTGTGCGCGGGTGTCTGTGCGATGTGTGCGGGTGTGTGCGCGATGTCTGCGTGCAGGCAGACATAGGCCGATGTGACACTACTACTCACATCGGCCTTTGTCTGTCCCCCGTCCACTCGTGCCAGCAGGATCAGCTCGATGGGAGCAGTAGTTCCCATCAGCCTGATCCTGCTATTTAAACTGCCCCATATGTTATTTTTGCCCCTATACATCTTTTATGTTTTTAGGCCCCCCATATATTTTTTTTGTTTTTGGTCCCCAATAAATTTTAAATACATTTTTCATTGGTGGCCAGTGGTTACCTAAAATAAATTAGTTCATACATTACCTGATCGCCACCTAAAATAAAGTAAAAAATAAAAAACTACACCTATACAGCCTCCAGACGTAACCACCATCCAAGAGACTCTCGCACCCTGCGGGAGATGACGACACAGCGATCCAGCGAAGTCGACGATCGGTCCCAACGGGTCAGAATAAGATCTTGGAGATCCCGGGAATGAAATTGTGCAAACGGCACCGCTTCCATTGCTGCCACCATCAGACCCAGAAGGCGCATGCACTTCCGAAGGGACATCGCCCTCACCGACCTCATAGCCTGGACGTGGTGACGAAGGTTCGCTTGTTTGTCCGGAGGGAGGGACACCACTGCCCGTACTGTGTCGAAATGCATCCCCAAGAACAGGATTGACTGCGACGGCTCCAATGACGACTTCTTCCAATTGACCAGCCACCCGAAGTCTTCCAGGTGCTGAAGGGAGAGATCGCGAGCTGTCACTGCCTCCTCCGCTGTGGGCGCCACAATTAACAGGTCGTCCAGGTAGGGGAGAATCGGAACTCCTTGCTTTCGAAGGAGCGCCATGAGCGGCGCCAGAACATTTGTAAAAACCCTGGGCGCCGAGACCAACCCGAAAGGTAGGGCCACAAATTGGTAATGGGCCTGCCCTACGGCGAAACGCAGGAAGCACTGGTGAGCCCTGCCAACAGGGACATGCAAATAGGCGTCGCGGATGTCGATCGACACCAAAAAATCGTACTGCGACAAGGCCGCCACGACGGGGCTAAGAGACTCCATACGGAATTTCCGGATTCGGACATGAAGATTCAAATCCTTGAGGTCCAGAATGGGATGAAACTTGTCCTCCTTTTTTGGGGACCACAAAAAGGTTAGAGTAAAAACCCCCTTCCCCGGTCCTCCGGCGGAAACGGAACCACTACACCCTGCTGCAGAAGAGAGTTGACCTCCCGCAGCAGAGCAGCAGCCAGCTTGGGCACGGACGGGATGCGAGACTGACGAAACCTGTCCGGGGGTAGAGAGTGAAACTCTATGAAATAGCCCGCTGACACAACCCGTGTCACCCAGGCGTCTGATTCGTGGGACGCCCAAACCGACCCGAATTGTAGCAGCCGACCTCCCACCCGAGAGCCCTCGAGAGGGATCCTGGCGTCAGTCCGCCTTAGCGGGCTTTTTGTCAGCCTCCCTTTTGTCCCGACGGAAATGCTGTTTCCAGGGAGTACGGGATTTCTGGGTGGACTTCTTACTGGAAGACGAGGGACGACCCAATCTCCAAGAGGGCTGATCGAATCGTCCCCTGGGTCGAAAGGACCGACGACCACTACCGGCACTTGACCTGTCAGACGTAGAGGCCGCTGCTTTCCGCTGTGGCAAAGCCACATCCTTGGCCTTAGCAATCAGCTCCGTGAGGTCCGAACCAAAAAGCAGACCGCCCTTGTACGCCAGAGTAAGCAAACCTTGTTTGGATACTGCGTCTCCAGTCCACTGTTTGAGCCACAGTGCTCTACTGACTGTGACGGCCGAGGCTTGAGCCCTGGACAGAAACAAAGTAGTATCCAGCACTGCGTCTCTGCTATATCGGGCCACCTCTTCCAACAGCTGGAAGAGCCTTTCCACATCAGACAGCGGAGTCCCATCTTGCCATGCTGACTGCAGCTGATCCAACCATCTCAGGGAAGCCTCACCAGTATAATGTTAGGTGTCAGGCATGTGCTGGGCATGAAATTGGGTCAGAATCATCTGTGGATTCTGTGGTCTCCCATTCTGGTCCAGCCAGGGCAGACACTGCTCAGCATCACCATCTGGCCCAACGCCTAACTAGTGCACTAGATGTACAGGCTGTCCCCACATGGCCCCCAAGGCCGCTCGGAATCCATGACCCACGGCCTCGTAGATGGACTTCGCCGCTAACTCCGTCCTTCTGTCCAGCGGATCCTGTAGACTCGCCTTCCCTTTAACCGGAAGCAAAGAAGATTTGCTCAGCTGAGACAATGGCACGTCCACTTCAGGAGAGGGGACCCAATTAGCGATCGTCTCTGTGGAGCAGGGATACAGGGCATCAAAAAACCGCATCCCTTGGAAGCGCTTATCCGGACACAGGCATTCTCTCTCCACCGCCTCGTTAAGTTCATCGTGCGCTGGCAGTGTCGAACGAGCCCGACGCGACTCCTGATACAGCCGGGCCGACTTGCCCGGCCTCGTCACCTCTTCAGACAGCTATAACACTTCCCGCATGGCTCCAATAAGAGCATCCACGTGGCCTGAAAGCGAAGCCGAGCGACCCTGCCGATCCTCTTCATCAGAATTGGAGATCTCACCAGCAGAGCTTGTCGGTGAATCCGAAGCCTTTGATGCGCTGCGCGGAGGAGACAGCGCCACCACAGGCCTGTGGCGCTTCTTGCCCCGCGCCGGTAGGGACTTAGCTGATACCCAGTGACCCAGGAGGTCAGACAGACTGTCAATGGAGCGAGTGAGCGCTTTAACATCACTGAGGCCCCTGACCAGAGACGAACCTGACGCCGTCAACCCCGGCATATCAGATACGCGTGACCGATCCTGAAGCGGGCCGGGAGAGAGGTCCGCGCCGCCTGGACCCTGATCCGACATGCCCCCTACTCAGTAGCGAGCGTCGCGGAAAGAGCAGTAATAACCCCTTACAAGAGCACAGTAACCGGGGAAGTGAGATCCTGCTATCACAGCCTGTTCCCACAAAACAATTTACCAAGCACTGAAGGGTTAAAGATTCTCCTTAGAGGGAGAAAAGCTACCCCAGCATTGCAGAAAAAAGGTTTTCTGATGATGGCCAGAAGGGGTTAATGCTGCTGAACACGCAATGCACCTTGCCTTAAAAGGACTAAGGCGTGCATGCAGCAGAGAAGACAGCAGCGTTCTGTGCTGTAGAGATGAGACAAACAGATGACTCACCAGCTTCCTGGAGCCTGTGTGTGAGAGCGGAGAGCAGGGGGGAGGGAGAGGACAGCGCTGAGCTACGTGAGGCAATGGCCGTTTGCAGAGCCGAAGAGAAGGAAGGCAGGAGGGGGGCGGGGACTGCCCAGCGCGCGCTTTCCAGGCGCTTCCTGTCTGCACAGACGATGGCAGGCAGCCAAGAACATAAGCCACGCCCCCCCGTTACACTAACGGAGCCCGCGCTCCTCTGACCCGCTCCCCTGCTAACAGCAGCGGTGATGTGCATTCTCCAGTATTACACCTCTGCCTGAAAAGACAAAAGGTGCAGTCACCATAAGACAGTAACACACACACACACACACAGGGCACTTACCCAGCTGAGCGCCACAGGGACCCCCAGGGATGTGTGACGCCATGGCCCTTCGCTCCCCCCCACGGCGGAGCTCGCAGGGACCCCTAGATGCAGTGTGCGTCTCCGCCAGGGAGCACCCTGTATCCCCCGGGGCCGGCAGGCTTATGCGGGGACCTCCTTAGGGGGTACGCAGATCCGCCAGGGGAGGGCCAGGGGTCCCAGCAGCGCTGAGACCCCCTGAGACCTCTAGACCACGGGGGGTCCAGGTCTCCTGGTAAAAATAAAAAATTCTTCTGAGGAGCTGCAAAGCTTACGCCTTCTGAACGTTCAACGCACATCATTTAGCATGGTTTTCCTGTGTAAACAGGCTTCTAAACCTCCGACAATCAGTAAATATTTACTGTATGATGGCCCCCAACAGTTCGCTCACACAGTATGATGGCCCCCAACAGTTCGCTCACACAGTATGATGGCCGCCCCACATCATGTATGATGGATCCCACAGTATACGCTTTTCTTGTTGCCAAAAAAAAAAAAAAAAACTCCGCACAGAGGGCCCGATCTAGTGACGTCATTGCACCTGCAGTGCTGAGACTTCGAGCACAGACGTACAGGCTGAATGATGAGGAACAAAGGCCATCTTTCAAAGAATGATATGCGGAAGAAGAAAGCCCTGTAGCATCAGGCTTTCCCAGCTAATGAGCGCCATAGTGGCCACGTGGTCTACCGCTATGGGCAAAATGCCTTTACCTTTAAGGCCCATCTTAGTACTTTTTACAGCAGACTGAGTGCCATAGGCAACCATGATTTCTAGTAAATACCGCAATACTGTGGTATTACAGTATATATAAGCAATCCAAGGATCACATGTTTAAGTCCACTAATGGGTACAAAAAAAATGAAAAAAAAATAAAAAGTCAAAATATAAAAAATAGATAATTTTTAACTATCCCACGTTTTCCCTATTAAAAACAAAGAAACGGAAAAAAAAACATTTGGTATCGCCACATCCGTAAAAGTCAGATGTATCAAAGTATGGAATTATGGTAATTAACCTTTACGGTAAACATTGCAGAAAAAAAAAATCAAAATGCCAAAATTGTGGGTTCTTTGTCACCTCACTTAACAAAAAAAATCCAATACAAAGCTAGCAAAACGTTATATGTGCTCCAAATTGGTATCAATAAAAACGTCAGCTCCATAAACACAAAAAGCGCTTAAATAAAAAACTCCCTGGTTCTTAGAGAGTTAAAATAGCGATCACAAGACGTTATGTCACCAAACTCATTAAGGCCTAGTACATTAATGGTGCCACAGGAACGGGCAACAGCGAAAAATGTTATTTGCAAATCTACTTTCAGCGTATGTATGTTGGCCCTTGAGGACATTGCACACGCTGCTGCCAATTCATAGTTTTCCATGAACGTTTATTTTGTGCATAGGGTAAAAGAATACATAAAAGATATTTCTTATAGATGGCAGCTAGCGTTATATTACTCCTGGTTTAGGAGCTGTGACTCTCACAATCCCTCCAGGTGAGCACCTCAAATTATTTCTTTCCCCCTCCACTGTTTTTTTTCCCTATGTTCTGTGCGCTCTATTCCCTAAACAGCTCCATTTTCAATGGACAAATCATGATGTCTAGAGATCTCAATATTCTCCTTGTCAGAGGTGCCCCCATGAGGGTTGTCAGAAGATCTCAAAAACAGCAGGTGTTGTGGGGTGTGCCTGGCATACAATAGTTAGTGCCTACCAGGGTAGAACATCCGGTGAGCAGGTGGCGGAGTCATGGGCGCCCAAGGCTCATTGATACTTGTGTGGAACGAAAGGTACAGTAGCCCCAGCTGGTCCGGTGCTGCAGAAGAAATACTGTGGCACATATTGCTGAAAAATTAAGTTTTGGCTATGAAGAAAAGATGTCAGGATAAAGTATTGCAGCTTATTACATATGGAGATGCACACTGGTCATTGTCATGCTGACCCGGTTACAGCCAAAAGCACCTACAAGGGTATATGGGCATCAGAACTGAACCATAGAGTAATAGAAGAAAGGGTTCTGGTCTGATGAATCATGTTTTCTTGTACATCACGTAGATGGGTAGAGGTGTATAACTTACCTGGGGAGAAACATGGCCTCCAGGCGCACCTTAGGAAGAAGGCAAACTCCGGGGAAGTAATCTATAGTTGTATGTGCCAAACATTACATTTTATCACCCTTTTGGAATTTTTTTACATAAAGTGACCAACCCCAATATAATAAATAATACAGAATTTTACAATTTCATTGTACAATTTTTAAGTCATATCCGCACTTGGAGTATCCTACACAACCCTATATATATATATATATATATATATATATATATATATATATACAGTCATGGCCAAAAGTATTGAGAATGAGACAAATAGTAATTTTTCCAAAGTTTACTGCTTAATTTTTTGTAATGGCAATTTGCATATACTCCTGAATGTCAAAGAGTGATCAGCTTAACAGCAATTACTGTACTTGCAAAGTCAATATTTGCCCAGAAAATGAACTTTAACCCCCAAAACACATTTCAACATCATTGCAGTCCTGCCTTAAAAGGAGCAGCTAACATCGTTTTAGTGATTGATCCATTAACACAGGTGTGGGTGTTGATGAGGACAGGGCTGGCGATCAATCAGTCATGATTAAGTAAGAATGACATCACTGGACACTTTAAAAGGAGGCTGGTTCTTGGTATCATTGTTTCTCTTCAGTTAACCATGGTTATCTCTAAAGAAACACATGCAGCCATCATTGCACTGCACAAAAATGGCCTAACAGGGAAGAGTATCGCAGCTACAAAAATTGCACCTCAGTCAACAATCTATCGCATCATCAAGAACTTCAAGGAGAGAGCTTCCATTGTTGTCAAAAAGGCTCCAGGGCGCCCAAGAAAGACCAGCAAGCGCCAGGACCGTATCTTAAAACTGTTTCAGCTGTGGGATCGGACTACCAGCAGTGCCGAGCTTGCTCAGGAATGGCAGCAGGCTGGTGTGAGTGCTTCTGCACGCACTGTGAGGCGGAGACTCTTTGAGCAAGGGCTGGATTCAAGGAGGGCAGCAAAGAAGCCACTTCTCTCCAGAAAAAACATCAGGGACCGACTGATTTTCTGCAAAAGGTACAGGGAGTGGACTGCTGAGGACTGGGGCAAAATCATTTTCTCTGATGAATCCCTTTTTCGATTGTTTGGGACATCTGGAAAACAGCTTATTCGGAGAAGAGGTGAGCGCTACCACCAGTCTTGTCTCATGCCAACTGTAAAGCATCCTGAAACCATTCATGTGTGGGGTTGCTTCTCAGCCAAGGGAATCGGCTCACTCACAGTCTTGCCTAAAACACAGCCATGAATAAAGAATGGTACCAGAATGTCCTCCAAGAGCAACTTCTCCCAACCGTCCAAGAGCGGTTTGGCGCCCAACAATGCCTTTTCCAGCATGATGGAGCACCTTGCCCTAAAGCAAAGGTGATAACTAAATGGCTCATGGAACAAAACATAGAGATTTTGGGTCCATGGCCTGGAAACTCCCCAGATCTTAATCCCATTGAGAACTTGTGGTCAATCATCAAGAGACGGGTGGACAAACAAAAACCAACAAATTCTGGCAAAATGCAAGCATTGATTATGCAAGAATGGACTGCTATCAGTCAGGATTTGGTCCAAAAGTTGATTGAGAGCATGCCAGGGAGAATTACAGAGGTCTTGAAGAAGAAGGGGCAACACTGCAAATATTGACTTGCTGCATTAACTCATTCTAACTGTCAATATAACCTATTGGTACTCATAATATGATTGCAATTATATTTCTGTATGTGATATAAACATCAGACAAACACTAATAAAAACCAGAGGCCAGCAGATCATGTGAAAATATAATTTTGGTGTCATTCTCAATACTTTTGGCCATGACTGTATATATATATATATATATATATATATATATATATATTCTCTATCTCAAGTCTTGGAGCAGAAATACTTCACATACAGAATCTGTTGCTATAGTGAGCTTATTGTTCTGTTCATGATTGCAGTTTGTGAGCTCCGATCTCCTTCTATGGGTGAATTTCTTTGGGGTCTTGAATCCTCTGGCTGGTTAAAACACGTGAAAACAATCCTAGATGCTGGTATCTTCATTGTAAAGGTAAGATGTGTTGTATCTGTTCATATTCTAGTGCTGCTTGTCTGATTTGTACTATTCTAGGCACGGACTGTACAAAAATGATCCTTTTAGTGCTGAGAATAAACGAGATTTGTAATTATATAAATGTGTAATATTTTACATTTAATTTGCACATTTAGGCCGTGTCAGAAGAGGGCGCCAGCGTGCTCGTTCATTGTTCTGATGGATGGGACCGCACCGCTCAGGTCTGCTCTGTATCCAGTCTGTTACTTGACCCCTATTACCGAACCATCAGAGTATTTATGGTAAGAGGTTTCACTTCATATACTCTATGTACTGGTGGAGATTTACGGAGTTGATATTTTTTGCATAGTGTAACTTTTATTTTTCCCAATTACTATTAGGTGTTAATTGAAAAAGACTGGATTTCATTTGGACACAAATTTAATCACAGGTAACCCTGGTCACTGCACATATGTTGGAAAAGTCAAACAGAGTCACTTATTTACAGAGGGCCTTTCACCAAATTTTTCATGTTGAACTGAAAACACGTTGTAGCTTCAGAGCAGAAAAAAAAATAATTGTTAGTTCTTTTTTTATTTTGCATCTCTGTTGCAGGGATATTAACAATCAAAGTATTTGTCACCTAATGAGTTAATTTTCGTTACATCCAAGTGGGTGTTATCAGAGAGCTTTCACTGTGGGGCATGTACTTCTCCTTGTACGATGTTGTCCAATTATAAACAGGCGGCAAGATGCTAGAAAAAGAACACCTCCACACCATATCTTACAGCAGGTTTCTCAGTGTGTGGGTTATAATGAAAGCCCGGATCTCCTGGTCTAACCTCCTGCATGATTAGAATATCAACTGTATTCAAATCCCATCAATCAACACATTTCAGATATGGGCCCAGCAGTCAGTGTGGGGCTAGGGTCAGCACAGCTGAGTTTAGCTGTGTCACTTTCCAAATCTTCCATCAGCTCTCCTCCTCTCAGCAAAAGAGACAAAAAAAAAACACCATACATTCTAATATAATATACTTACTGTAGTTTTTCTGTGCCATTCCCAGTCTCAGGCGGTTTTGGGAGTGCAGTCCACCTGAAAAAGATGTTGCATGCATATACCCCAATTGCATTGCTTCAGCATATTTTTTTTTTTTTTAAGGTATGGAAATTTAGATGGGGATCCCAAGGAGGTGTCCCCAGTGATAGACCAGTTCCTGGAATGTGTCTGACAGCTCATGGAGCAGTTTCCCTGTGCGTTTGAATTTAATGAGAGATTCTTGGTCCACATACAACACCATATATACTCCTGTCAGTATGGAAACTTTCTGTGCAACTGCGAGAAGGAGAGGAAGGAACTGATGTGAGAGAATATGTGCTCTGTGTATGGTCACTATAGGCTTGTAACAGAAATAGAATATGGATGGTTGACGTGTCCCTGATGCTGATCTGATCACACGGTGCCCCACAGTCTGGATAACAGCAATCACTTATAAACTGTGAAGGTTGAACCTTGGCAAAAAATTTTCAATAACTGTGCAGGAGAAAAATGTATAAAGTGATGGCATATTGGTAAGATATGCCATCACTTCAGGATTGGTGGGGGTGTCAGACCTTAGGGACTCCCACATATCCGGAGACTGAATGGGTATGTGAACCTAAACCATTTCAGTTTTTTCCTGCCCATCTGGGTCGCTGGCATCGCTGGCAGTGCCACTGTACAGAGAAACATAAGAATGGTGAAATCAAAATGCCAATAATAAAATAAGATGGGTACATGGATTTAAGAATTGCACAGTTCCTGATGTAACCAATGGTCCACTAGAAGATACTTCTTGAAGATATTCTCTGTCCTGAGTAATGTTGAAATCTTGTAGATCTTCTTTCCCAGTCACAAAATGTCCTAACCTGCAGGTCAGTAGCCAAGGACATGAGATACATCCTTGTAACTAGAGGATCATGGCTTTAAAGAGATATTCTTAAAATATCAAGCTCTCATTGAGGCCTCATTCAGACATCCGTATCCACATGTACGTGTTAATGCTAATGCTATTCACATGCCTGTGGATTTTCATGGACTATGTGTCTGTGCAAAACTCACGGAGACATGTCTGTTTTTTCTTCCAATATCACAGATGAAAAAGACCTATACAAGTCTATGGGTCCATGAAGAACATAGACAGCCCACGGATGGCATCATGGTGCTGTCCGAGATTAAAGGGGTTGTCCAGTACTTTATATTACCCCCCCCCCAATGTGTCTCCCCGAGACCCCTAAGGATTTTTGTAATTACCTACCGTTGCAGATAATGCCTGTGAGTGGCGCTATCACTGGCCGCTCACAGGCATCACGTGACCCCCGCCGATGTCGCTGGCAGCAGCCGGGGGTCTCTGTCTTCCACGTTCCAGGTGGATGCCAGACTGTGGGCGGGGTTACCCCCCCCCCACATCACACCCGGCATCCACCGCACGCTCTGCCTCTCCCCATTCATTGGGAAAGCGCGGTAGATGCTGCGAGTGACGCGTGGGGAGGAGGTGTAACCCTGCCCACAACCCAGCAGCCACCGTAGGGACCCCAGCACTGAGTCACGCCTCACTTGTCGTGACATCAGCGTGGGGTCACGTGATGCCTGTGAGCGGCCACCGATAGCGAAGCTCACAGGCATTATCAGCAAAGTCTTAGGGGCCCCGGGGGGATACATTGGGGGGGGAGTAATATAAAGTACTGGACAACTTCTTTAACATTACAAAGCATAGGAGAAACTTTATAACATATTTATCCATACGAGAAGAACACTGATAACACAATGATGGTAAAAATGGACACACTGATACCATTTTTTCACATACCTGTTTAAACCTGTACATGTGAATGAGGCCTTCTGCTGATCACTGAAGAGCCCCATTCTCAGCATCGCTAAAAGTCCCATCGGTCAGACCTCCTGCATTCAGAAAGTTATCTCCTAACCCTTTACAGCAGTGGTTCTCAACTCCAGTCCTCAGGACCCACCAACAGGCCATGTTTTCAGGATTTCCTTAGTATTGCACAGCTGATAATTGCATCACCTGCACAGGCAATAATTCCATCAGCTGTGCAATACTAAGGAAATCCTGAAAACATGATCTGTTGGTGGGTCCTGAGGACTGGAGTTGGGGAACACTGCTGTAAAGGGACTGTCAGTACAGAAGGACTGTTCAAATCAAGTACAGGCGCTCGGTGCACCGTGGTGGGGCCAAGCAGTTCAGTGCATCTTTCCATCTACTTTTTGGAACCGGATTTTCCAATTTTGACTATGAAGCTACACAGCTACTATGCAAAGAAACACTGAAAGCTATAGAACTTGTGGCTCATTCATATAAGAGAATCAGGCACAGTTTCACCAGTTTGGTCAGTGTCAGTTTTTATCATTAGAGTTTGGCCTGAGCTTCAGTTTCTTCATCTTTTTCCATCAAACAGACCTGGAAAACTGGACAGCGCTCAGATGGCAATTAATTGTTGGCCGATTTTTTTTTTTTCACTGACCCATGGATGTGCATTGTTAATTTTGACCTGACACTCAGATAACTATCGTACTATCGTACATTTTGCCACGATTTTCCGTCTCTCAAACAATCACAGATATGTGAATGGCCCCATTCACTCTTCTAGGTACAAGTCGTATCTGGAAATAACACAAATAGGACTCGTACACAAAAAATGTCCGTCTGAATGAGCCCTTAGTGTTAGTGCAGGTTGCAGTGGTGACGGGTATACTTGCAGCTCTCATAATCTCAATATATCAGTGATGCAATCATCATCTTCCAGAATTCAGGAGAGGACCTACTCCCTCTGGTCTTACCTGTGGAAGCAGCGGTTGGATTACATGAACCCTCTGTACAGAGCAGATCACAGTCAGACCCAAGGAACTCTGAGACCACACACCACTCCATGCCACTTCAGGTAAGAGGTTATTCTGATTCCTCCTCTGCACTGAATAAAGCAGCAGAACTCTAACACACCATATACTTATCATTCATATATAGAAACATCAACCCTAACTTTACAGGTGAAAGAAGCGGGGTGACGTATCATGAGCCCAATGTGTCCTTCAGTGGTGAAATCCAAGGCCCAACACTCTTCCCACTTGTAACCATGGTCTACATTTAGGGGTTGCGTCAGAGCTCACTCGTCAGTTCTATCTTCTGCCTGGCACAAATCAATTCACTTTAGACAGATTTACTGACATCTATGACAGCTTGTGACACGGTGATTCATTTTGCACATATTTAGACTGCGATAAAGTATTGATCTTTGGGGGTCAGACCGCTGGGACCCCCAACAATCCCCAGGAGGTTCTGTAGAGCAAGCTTTGAACAGAGCAGAGGGGGAGCATGTACATCTCTACTCCATTCATTCTCTGTGGAACTGACCCCTAGCGATCAATTCCTAAATCCCGTTGATAGGGGATTACTTATATACTTGGTACAACCCCTTTAATAGGGCATGCGGATGTCCCTGATCGGGAACTTTCTATATAAACGCATAATATAAAGTCGAGTTTGGGTCAGGAGACCTGAAGCCAGTCTTTGCATTGAAGCATACTCAGACCGCAAAACACACGTGTGAATCCAGGCAAAAGCTGTTTTTTTTTGTTTGCCTGTACAAAACAGACCAATTTTGCAAGTGTGTTAGATCCAATTTTCGGGCATATTTAGTCCACATGTCCGTTTTTATCAATGGTTTTGCCATATGCAAAAACAACGTGACAGAGGTTTCCCAAGCTTCTTCAAGTACCCAGTCAGTGAAAATGAAGAATAGCAGTAGGATGCAACTTGGATGTCGGCAAATAAGGTCAATGTAGGGGATGTCTCTGTTTATATACAGACCATCAGTCAGCAAAATAACAGAACGGACATGTGAATAGTGTAAGGATAGGATGTGTCAGTGTGCTGTCTGAGTAATGAGGCCCAACTTGCCACCACATATTTTCACTAATCTGAAGTCACCAGCCATAGATCAGCCACTGAGGGACTCATTAGGACTCGCTCACATTGCCACGTAACACGGCCGAGTGGTAGTGCTATGTGATGTTTTATCGGATAGCACTCGGACCAATAATATACTATGTTATCCGAGTGCAGTCTGATGTACGTGCACAGAGACAATGGAGAAGATGGAAAAATTAAGTCCTCCATCTTCTCCACACCTGTGCTGCAATTCTTCCATGCGAGAAAATTGGATCACACTCAGAGTTAAAGCAGAGTGTCATTAGTATAATCGGCCCAATTCTCTGGCATGGGAGAATATACAGCATTGTGAGCTAGCCCTTCATGTGTGTACCATGAGCTAGCACGTCTTAAGAACATATATCATGAGAATTGCTCGATGATAATCTTCTGTACTTGTGCATATACTAACTCTTCAAACTTATTTTTCACCATGGAAGGCTTTGGAGGGGCCTCTATAACCGATTTGAGAAAGGAATGCACCCTCGCCAGTCAGTCACTGATTTTCTACAGGCAGTAAAAGAAGAGACGCAGCAGCAGGAGGAGGAAATGGAGTTCATGGAGAAGGTGTGGTAGAAATACTGAAAATCCAGCTTCCTGGCCTATATGTTTTTGATGTTTATACCTCCGCTTAGGTTTCAGTGTAAACCAATTCAGCTTTTAATGGTGACTGAGAAACAATTTTAAATGATTATATATAAAAACCCTGCACAAGATAAAAAAGAGGCAATCATTTTTAGCCGATGCCCTACGTCTTTGGTGTTCTCCAACACAATAACTGGAAGAGAGCACCATTAAAGGGAATCTGTTACCAGGTTTTTGCTACCCATCTGAGTGCAGCGCAATATAGGGGCAGAGGCCCTGATTCCAACAATCTGTCACTTACTGGGCTACCTGCTGTCATTTTGATAAAATTACTGTGTTATCTGCAGCAGACCCCGCCCACATCACTGATTGACAGTTCTCTGACTGCTGAGCTCTGTATAACCCTGCCCACACCACTGATTGGCCACTTTGTGTATACTAGATTTGCAGAAAGCTGCCAATCAGTGATGGGGGCGGGGTTGTACAGAGCTTATGAATATGTAGGACTACCTGGCAGCAGGTTTACTAGTCCCCAATGATAATCTGCTTGCTGATAAAATAGTGATTTTATAAAAACTACAGCAATCAGACCATTAAGTGACACATCACTGTAACCAGGGTCTCTACCTTGTGTCTTTTCAATGTCAGTAATGCCTGAGCACTGTGGCGTTATGGCTTTCTTATGGCACCAGAGAAGTTTGTTCATTGGTATAAAGTTTTCAAGTAAAGGTTCATTTAGGCAGGCCAATAATTGGGTTAGGGAGCGTTCCCTCATTCCCAACTGTTGGCTGCCTAAACAGGCCATCAAACATCCAATGGAGGGGCAAAGCATTCATTGGTGTGATAATTTTTGAGCACGTTTAAAAATTATCATTAGCAGCACATTGTCCTGCGTAAACGAGAAATGTGCTGACGATAACATAAGTGCGGCCGGCCTTACTAAACAGACCATTAAACCACTGCTGATCGACTTGCATGTAGAGGTTACATTAACATGCCCTAACCCAATGTAACTTTTGCTCTTGCCTAACAATTTTTCCTTTAGAGATTAACAAAACTGGAAACTCGAGAGTCAAATGAAACCTACAAGAATCTCAATGACCAGCCAAAAATCCACAACTTCCAGATATGCATCACCAAACACTCTCCGGCTAATACGCCCCAAGATTACAGCACCAACCTGAAGCTGTTTCCCTCTCGTAGTTCATCCCAAGGTGAGGAGGACTCGGCCCTGATCCTAACCCAGGACCATTTGAAGAGCTCGGACCCCGACCTGTCGGCTAACAGTGACCAGGAATCTGGGGTGGAGGACTTGAGCTGCCGGTCTCCGAGTGGTGGAGACTCGTTACCCAGCGAGGACAGTGGGAAGGATCCCGATTCAGATGAAGCAGTGTTCCTGACTGCTTAGAGGTCTTATTAACCACTTGCTATTATATTAGTGCTTCTATTTATTTATAGGGAGTGATGTAAGCTGGGAGGGATATACTGGGGGAAAAAAAAACATATCGACTTTGTTCACATGTATCAGTGGTAGTTTGTGCAGCGGAGACCAGATACTAATGTCCTATATAGTCGGTCTGATCCAGGCAATTGAACGACTGACAATTGGAAAAGTGCATACACAGGTTGACGAAACAATGACGGGGACACAATGATCGCTAATAATCTGGTATCCTGTTATCAGCAGCACGTCTCCTGTTTACACTGAGTAATGTGCTGCCGTTAAGAATTTTAATGAATGCATAAAATGTATCGCACCCAATGAAACGGTGCTTTCCTAGTTTGTCTGCCGATTGTGGTCCTGGTTAGATGGGCCAATAATCGTATGTTGAAATGATTCCTATGAGCGCTCGTTCATCGTTTATTGGCTCTACGCCTTAAGTGCGTGTCTGCAGCCTCCGGGAATATTCAGAAACAGTTATCTTTTTTTAAGAGCCAACCTTATAATGCATTTTGTTTCCTTTCATGATTTCAAACCACATGTCCGTGGAGCATGAATCCTGTCCCAATATATTTGTATATTTAAGGTTTGTCATTGACAAAGGTGCCCTGTACTGGAAATATGGACACTTACATCGTTTTCGGGTTTAGGTCCACTGTGTGAAAGATCTGAATGTGCTTTGCTTCTGTGTAAGTTGCTGGTAGACTAATGGTGGTCATCCAGGATCTGACATTGGGTATTAATTCCCTACCTCCTAGTTATGTTAGGCATGACTATCACATGTAAGGTTCTTGCCACCTGGCCGAGAAAAGTTCGAAAAAAAGGACGCAAGCATAAACTGTTTGGCCTGTGACCACAGCAATTTACAGTAAAACAATGTGATTTTCGTCACATGATTAAAACCATGACCCAATGTCTATGGCTGAATAATCCCTTAAAGACTAATGTTTTGTGCTATGGTATACCATCGGTCCGATCTTCTGTAACTTTATACTGTTTCCACATAGACTGCCAATGAAACAAAACTTCAGAATCTCATTTGGAGACTTTAAAGGGGCTGTCCAAGACTTTATTGAAGGCCTATACTTGATCATCAATGTCTGATTGATAGTGCATGCTGTAGCTGTTCCTGTGTCAACGGTGACCAGAAATGCTCAGGTGCCGAGCTCTGTTGACGGAGTACTACATATCGGCCACCCATTCAAATCATTAGGGGGCAGATGTGTAGTACGCAGCCGCAGCCACTATTCCCTCCACAGAGCTCCGCAGTGCAGCTCCGCTAATGAGCACCCCAATTGATCAAACATTGATGCCTTATCTTAAAGAGGTGGTCACTACATTGTATAATGCCCCCATCAAATTACACCTTTTAAATACCTGCAGCCGGGGTCACGTGATGCAGACTGAGAAGTCAGCAATAGCGCCACCCACAGGTACATATGGAAGCAGGAGGTATTTACAAAAACATTTATTTAGTTAACATGTGTAAATCGATGGGGTCATTATACAATGTAGTGGACCACCTCTTTAAAGAAAGGCCATCAATGTTAAAGTCCGGGACAACCCCTTTAATTATTAATCGGTATCGGTACAGATCTATTAGACTTTTCAGAACTTCAAAATAGGTCCATCCTTCAAACAGATGCCAAAAAGTACAGTATGTTGCAAACTTTAATGGAAGCATTCCTGTATGAATACAATATTGGAGGAAATAAAGAAAAAAAAACAAAAAGCTTTGGCACTTTTATGTAGGTCTCCAGAATATAGTGGGGAGAGACTTTCTTATTGACTTATATAAGCGAGGTAGAGCAGTAACCCCAAAGAAATTGAAAAATCAGCTGTGGTCCCTATAGGATGGCCCTACACATTGCATTTCCCATCACTTTTTTGAGAATACATTGGGGTGGAAAAATAAGATACAAATAAAGCAGATAATAAGAATTTATAGTCCAGAATTTACTGGTCACTTTTGTATTTCTGTAGGAATTCCAGCTCTGTACGTTGCAGATATCCGGCCCATCAGCGGATTAGCGGGGTCCCGCGTACTTGAATCCTTGCATGTTATCTGGGGGCTAAGAGCCATAGGGTTCTCTCTAAGTGCTTCCGACACTGGTTTTCAGAAAACGTACTGATCCTTTTATATTCGTGCTGCACGGTAGTTACATGTGGGGTCTCAGCGTCACATTACTGGGCTAGTACTAATATGGTAAGAGTCAATGTTGTGTAGTATCCCCCCGCCATCCTTTACGTGTCTGCCTGCTGCATAGCGGACGTCTGCCATCTTGAATGCTCATTGAAGCTGCTATTAGTTTTTTTTGTAAATTGCATGGATAATCTTACCAGAATAATCGTTCTCACTTCTTGACTTGTCTGCTCATTGTGACCAATATCATATTGGTTTTCTAGACGAGTTTACAAGCGCTTGTAGTGCTACAATACAAGAACAAAGCTACTAGATGTAATAGGAAGATCATCATAAAATGACCGTCCCTCCCAACTGCAGATTCCAAAATCTTCTGAAGATGCAGCTTATAAGTGAGGTCCGTGATAGTCAGAAGCAGCGTCTTCTTCCCATGATCTGTGCCTGGGGTGGTAGCCCAGCGATGTAGGGGCTGAGCCGCAGTAACAGACATGGGGCCGTGTCTGCGGGGGAAGGTGGGGAATAGAGTTTTCATTTTCTAATCCAGGACAACCCTTTTAAAAGTAGAACTCCCAAAAACAATGAAAGGGAAAGCCTCTTAAAGGGACACTAATCCTCGAAATGAATGAGGGCAAAAAATAGAGCAGCTCTTACTTTTGTCCAGTCTCAACATGATCCTAAAAGAGATGGGGTCAGAGTCATCAAGAGCGGCGCTGTTCACATTGGTCTTGATGAGGAGGTGTGCTGGAGTCAGACAGATGCTCACGGTTCATGAAAAGGTGCATGCTTCTTCCTGAATTGAGAACGCACCGTGGGGCAATAAACAAATATGCAACATGGGAATGAGATTTTGTGGCTATTTATGGTACAAAGAATTAAAAAAAAAAATTCTGCACAAGCGCTGTGTGTGAGCAAACCCCAACGGTGGAGCCGCAGGTCTTTTGGGAGTTCTCCTTGATTGCAAAGAGTTTTGTGTGTTTTTTTTATATATATTATTTATGGTTTATTTATTGATGCCATCATTGCTTATTTTTGTGACGAGTATAATAAAATCATGATCTATTTTTTTATTTTGTGTTGCATATTTTGGCTGTAATTTATATGCAGAAATTGATTTTTGTTTTAAGATATTTTAAAATATGTTGTCAAGCAATATTACCCTAATTGTGACTATATCAGTACAAAGTACGTATGTAAAGTAGTTTATTCCGTAATGTGCAATTAGAATATTTTTGTAAACTCCCTTGTGTTGTGTGTGTGCTGGTGTGTATAGATTAGATTGGGCCGCTGTCCTTTACGGACATAGCATTAGAGTCATTTATGCTGCACTTATAGAAGATGCTAAAGAATTACACTACAGTTTTTTTAATACAATTTTCTTTTCTTTTTTAAAGCAATACTTTACTCACCCTCTCTGGGTCTAATGCAGAGTGTCAGCTATTTGTCACATTGACAGCGCTGCAGCCAGTCAGTGAGTTCAGTGACTCTGAGCAAGTAGTGCCGTTAACTCGGGCAAAGCTGCTGATCTCAGTTATTGGTTGCAGCGCTGTCGACGTGAGGCCAAAGGACAGTAACAGACACTGGGAGCAGTGGCAGAGACCCTGTGCTGGACCCAAGGAAGGTGACTAGTGCACAGTTACAAAAAAAAAACAGCTGCACCAACGGGTTAAAGGAAAATCCCTTTAACCCTCAACTGGTGAGGTGGGGGTCGCCACACCCCAGGGAATTTTTGTTCGGCTGCCATTCATTGAAAAATGCTGGTATGAGGATACGTGTCTCACTAGCTTCCATCCATTTGTGGGTGTCAAAAATTTGTTACACTCATATGCAATCAATCGCCAATAAGAAAACGATTAAAACAAACGTGATCTTCGCATTTTCTGTAAAAATAAGAGATTTCTAAACACTGGGGTATAGGAAACCCCACATCACCAGTTGCGTGACATAAACCCCACCTCACCAGTCGAGGGTTAATGAACCAGATAATCTGGCACAGATCAGCAATGGAATGGGGAATTTTACAAGATCAGAAGCAAGAAACTGAGCAGAAAATTAGGAAATTACCCTGATAACATTTTGAATTAGCAGCTTGTTTTTGGGCTCTATATACCAATCCAAGGGAGGTTTGTATACTTTATGACGGACATGTAATAATTCAGAATATTTGATGATTTGGAATTTATTAGATCCCCCAGGTGAATTACCCCAATACTATAAAATGGACATAAATGACACATAAATCTGTGCGGTTACAAAGTAACATTGACGCTCCTCCCCAACTCCCCGTACAGAATGACATGCCCTCGGGTCAGGAGTGTCTACAGCTTCATAGAAATATATAAAGCAGTCACGTTAGGGTCGGGAAAGTCCGTGCATGGACTGATTACCACGGACGTCTGAATGAGTCTTTATTGACTAATAAAGTCACTATTGATCACAGGGGTTAAAACGGTCAGGATTGGAGTTCATCTCCAATGTTGACCTTTGTGTAATATATACAACTCACACCTCCTGCACATGGAACAGGCATAGATTCTGGGTATGAACAATGGGCGCCCTACACTATCCACCCTAAACATGGGGAAGATGGCAGTAAAGAGTAAAAGACGGTTGTCTGGGACTTGACTCTTTTCATAAGATAGGTCATCAGCGTGTGATTAAAACAGAAATGTAGAAATTTTTTGCAAATTTATTTAGAAAACAAAAACTGAAATATCACATGGTCATAATGTAGCACCCTGAGGATTCGGCTGCTACAGGGGTATTGCACCTCAACCCAGAGGTGTGATATTCCACTCCCGGGTAAGGATGGAGTGTGGAACTGAGCTCGGTAGGCTGCATGCACTACACACATCCCATTTCCGAGGAACAGGCCGACGGTACTCCCACTTAGAAATGTGCAGGTACGACCGAGTCTGTTCCTGGCTGGAGTGGGAGGGGGGTGGTACATCCCAAGTAGTGTAGGGGCAGATAGGGGGAGCAGCCTGGGTAAAGATAGGAGCTCATTGGGTGCTGGTCACCTGAGCTCACACATAGAGGGTGTATATAAGGTGGGCACCATCAAAGAACAGGGTCAGTCTGCTGTAGAGGAGGAGTGAGTCAGCCTTTTGCAAAGAGTCTGTTGGAGAGCAGAAGAGCAGAGCAGAGAAGCCTGAGCCAGAGTGAGAGAGGAGAAGAAAGAGAGACCCAGAGGGGGAAACAGAAGAGAGGACTCTGAGACCCCAAATCCAATCCACGGGTGAAGAGTCGGCATCAGGGTACCGGAACCCAAGCTGGTGGGGGCAAAAACACACCCCAGCCAGAGACCGGAGGCCGTGGGCAGCGTCTGCCACGGCCACCCACCACATCCACCCCGAAGGCATACCACGTGGAGGGTCAGGGAACCCAAGGCCAAGGGTCTCCCAACAGAAGGCCCGAGGGAGCTGGACCTGGGTGGATCACTAGTGGGGACGGCCAGAGAAAGGACAGAAGGAGAGCTCAGGGTCACGCTCCGGACTCGCTTGGGGGTTGGCTGGATCCAGGACCTGGTGGATGCAGCACGGCTCGGGAGGTCACTTGAAGCTGGAGTGACCGGAACATCAGCAGTGAGTAAATACCCTTAACTGCATAACCCGACTCTGTCTTCCTTTAACATCTATGCTGCACCACCACAACCCCCATCCTCTGCACCTGACCCCCTGAGGCTATACCCCACCCGTTGGGGGTTATACCATCAAAAGCTGCACCTACACCATCAGCCTCAGCGGACCCTGCTGCAGCGGCGGCCATAGTGACCGCAATACAACGGGTGGCGTAGTCGACATTAAGAACTTATTAACATCTGTAGGACTGCCACATACAACTGAGTTTGACACCCTGGGCACGGACCGGGTCACAGCCACTCGGAAGACTACAACTCCCATCTGATCCGGCTCCGGATATTCCCCCTAAAGAATATGGCCCAGGGGGCGCGTCAACTTTGGCGTAGTCGGCAGGATTACGTGCCCACAACAACCGGGTACTGCGTGCCTGAAGAAAAGTGCAAGTTTACCTCAGAAAGAAGTCTCCCGCCGGTTCCGGAGGGTCCACGCCATCGGACCCCATCACAGGTCGTTTCCCGCCGATTGTCCGCCATTTCCAGCTTGTTCCCGCCATCTGCAGAGTTTCCCGCCACTGGGCGACGCTTCCCGCCAAATCCGAAGATTTCCCGCCTTGGAAGAGCAGCGGACGCCATTATGGGCGTGCCAAAGGAGGGCAAGAGGCCGCCTCCCATCGTGGGCCAGGACAGAAAATGGCGCCAAAAGTGGAAACCGCCCCCACCAACAGAGACTGTGATGCTGGAGGTGTCTGTCAGCGTGAAAGAACTACCCCTGGAGCTGACAGTCACCGAGTTGCCCCGGGACCGCCCTCGAAGTGGGAGGAGACGAAAGAAAAGAACGAAGATGGGTGCCGCCTGGAGCAGTCTGGAGCGAGCGCACCCGGAGGCAAGAAGTCTGGAGAGGAGTAGCAGAGAAGCTCACCCGGAGATGTCCAGAGAGCAGAGCAGCACCGGCCCGCTGGCCAGGAGCCTGCCGGAAGAAGAGCAGAGCAGCACCGACCCGTTGGTCAGGAGCCTGCTGGACACCACGACCCCACTAGGCCTAGTGGAGGTCCTTGCACAGCTCCCCCGAGACCGGGAGTGTGCACAGACTGCCCTGGAGGGCCTCGCACGGAGGATGGCCCGGGTACAGCGAGAGACATTGGCGGAGTGGAGCCGGGAGATGGCCCAGCAAACCAAGACCCGGAGCACGCCAGCCGAGATGAGGAAGCAGACCGCCTCTGAGGATGGCGCGGGAGGACCCAAGGCCGGAGACGGCGCCGAGGAGGGAGCCGAACGCATGGAGGCAGGTAAAGGGGACGCCTATACCCCAAGCCGTGACACCGCTTACCTGCCCCAGCTCCCCGTCGCAGAGCCCGAAAGTCCCCCTGCTGTGCCCGAAAACGCCATGTCACCGACGCAGACTAGGCCCCAACCGGAAGCCGCCGCCGCGACCCCTGTGACGTCACACGCCTCGACCCCGAGCGTGACCAAGCAGGAAGTACCACCAGCCTGGTCGCAGGGCCTAGAATTCCCGGGCGTCGCATCACCAACAGCGCCCCCTACCTCCGCGGAGCCTCCGGCCTGGTCGCAAGGCCAGGTAGCCCAGGGCGCCGCCGTATTAACGGTGCCCTTCACCTTCCAGGTGCCCCAGGCCTGGCCGCAAGGCCTGAGCAACCCGGGCGCCACCACCACCGCGCCCGCACCCGTAAAACCAAGGGTGCCGCGTCTGGGAGAGGACTTGTTTGCCCAGCACACGTGGCCGGACGGGCAGCCTTTCATCTGGCCCCAGAAGTATTACGAACTGGAGCACCAGAGGAGGGTTGGGGCCATGTGTGCACCCCTGATTCCGGCTCCGAAGCCCGTAATAAGGATCTCGCCCCCGCTAGCGGAAGCGCAGTTTGAGTGGGACCCCACCGGAGAAGATCTAATGGGGTTCACTCAGGAAACCAGGGCAGCTGCAGCGGAGCGTGCTGAGTGCTGCCGCCAACAGCTCGAGGAGTTTGCGAGGGAGCGGAGAGAGAGGCGGGTCCGGGAACAACAGGCCCAAATAAGGAGCGCCGAGCAAAAGAGCCGGACCAGGAGGGACCCCCGTGCAGCGCACAGTCCCCGTACCACCGGGACTGTAATAAAGTTTAACCAGCAGCACGGGTGGGGCTTCATCAGAGACAACAACACCCCCGGCGACGTCTTTGTCACGCGCAGAGACGTGAAGTCCCATCTGCCGGAGGGGCACAGAGGTCGTGACCTCTACATCGGAGACGAGGTCACCTTTACCCGGCACAAGTGTGCCAAAGGACCTTACGCCCTCCACGTACACCGCCTGACGGAGGAGGAGTTGCAGTGCGAGGAGGAGGAGCAAGAGGACCCGGACGGGTCTGAAGTTACAACCAGTTATAAGCAAAGAGCAGGAGGAAGACGCCGTTGAGTGCGGCAGAGCAGTGATGTAAATAGTTACCCGATCGGGGTATAAAGAAACTGTTGCTACATATATATAGTCCCCGTTGGGACCAGCTGAGTGAACTGTTTACCCGTTAACCCCTTAATCCCACAGGCTGAGGACTGTGAGCAGCCATTCCCTTCCCTCTACCTGGCCGAGGACTGATAGCGGCCAACTTCCCCTGTATATAGTTGCGCTTCCTAAAGCGCCCCCTACCGGTTTTATAGGAAAACCAGTTTTCCAGAGAGACTGTCGCACTTTACCCGGTCACACGTTGCACAGTGACCGGAGGAGGAGCCAGAGGCGACGAGAATGTTTTATATTGATATATATATATATAATGTTTTATATGTTTTATATGTTTATGCAAAAATTTGTATGTTTTGGTGTTATGTCTTACAGCCCGAGGACGTGCTGTGATTTACCAGGGGGCAATGTAGCACCCTGAGGATTCGGCTGCTACAGGGGTATTGCACCTCAACCCAGAGGTGTGATATTCCACTCCCGGGTAAGGATGGAGTGTGGAACTGAGCTCGGTAGGCTGCATGCACTACACACATCCCATTTCCGAGGAACAGGCCGACGGTACTCCCACTTAGAAATGTGCAGGTACGACCGAGTCTGTTCCTGGCTGGAGTGGGAGGGGGGTGGTACATCCCAAGTAGTGTAGGGGCAGATAGGGGGAGCAGCCTGGGTAAAGATAGGAGCTCATTGGGTGCTGGTCACCTGAGCTCACACATAGAGGGTGTATATAAGGTGGGCACCATCAAAGAACAGGGTCAGTCTGCTGTAGAGGAGGAGTGAGTCAGCCTTTTGCAAAGAGTCTGTTGGAGAGCAGAAGAGCAGAGCAGAGAAGCCTGAGCCAGAGTGAGAGAGGAGAAGAAAGAGAGACCCAGAGGGGGAAACAGAAGAGAGGACTCTGAGACCCCAAATCCAATCCACGGGTGAAGAGTCGGCATCAGGGTACCGGAACCCAAGCTGGTGGGGGCAAAAACACACCCCAGCCAGAGACCGGAGGCCGTGGGCAGCGTCTGCCACGGCCACCCACCACATCCACCCCGAAGGCATACCACGTGGAGGGTCAGGGAACCCAAGGCCAAGGGTCTCCCAACAGAAGGCCCGAGGGAGCTGGACCTGGGTGGATCACTAGTGGGGACGGCCAGAGAAAGGACAGAAGGAGAGCTCAGGGTCACGCTCCGGACTCGCTTGGGGGTTGGCTGGATCCAGGACCTGGTGGATGCAGCACGGCTCGGGAGGTCACTTGAAGCTGGAGTGACCGGAACATCAGCAGTGAGTAAATACCCTTAACTGCATAACCCGACTCTGTCTTCCTTTAACATCTATGCTGCACCACCACAACCCCCATCCTCTGCACCTGACCCCCTGAGGCTATACCCCACCCGTTGGGGGTTATACCATCAAAAGCTGCACCTACACCATCAGCCTCAGCGGACCCTGCTGCAGCGGCGGCCATAGTGACCGCAATACAACGGGTGGCGTAGTCGACATTAAGAACTTATTAACATCTGTAGGACTGCCACATACAACTGAGTTTGACACCCTGGGCACGGACCGGGTCACAGCCACTCGGAAGACTACAACTCCCATCTGATCCGGCTCCGGATATTCCCCCTAAAGAATATGGCCCAGGGGGCGCGTCAATAAGTATTCAGACCCTTTGCTCAGACACTTATATTTAAGTCACATGCTGTCCATTTCCTTGTGATCCTCCTTGAGATGGTTCTACTCCTTCATTGGAGTCCAGCTGTGTTTAATTAAACTGATAGGACTTGATTTGGAAAGGCACACACCTGTCTATATAAGACCTCAAAGCTCACAGTGCATGTCAGACCAAATGAGAATCATGAGCTCAAAGGAACTGCCCAAGGAGCTCAGAGACAGAATTGTGGCAAGGCACAGATCTGGCCAAGGTTACAAAAGAATTTATGCATTACTCAAGGGTCCTAAGAGCACAGTGGCCTCCATAATCCTTAAATGGAAGAAGTTTGGCACCACTAGAAGTCTTCCTAGACCTGGCTGTCCAGCCAAACTGAGCAATTGTGGGAGAATAGCCTTGGTGAGAGAGGTAAAGAAGAACCCCAAAATCACTGTGGCTGAGCTCCAGAGATGCAGTAGGGAGATAGGAGAAAGTTCCACAAAGTCAACTATCACTGCAGCTCTCCACCAGTCGGGCCTTTATGGCAGAGTGGCCCAATGGAAGTCTCTCCTCAGTGCAAGACACTGAAAGCCCGCATAGAGTTTGCTCAAAAACACATGAAGGACTCCCAGACTATGAAAAATAAAATTCTCTGGTCTGATGAGACGAAGATAGAATTTTTTGATGATAATTCTAAGCGGTATGTGTGGAGAAAACCAAGCACTGCTCATCACCTGCCCAATACAATCCCAACAGTGAAACATGATGGAGGCAGCATCATGCTATGGGGGTGTTTTTCAGCTGCAGGGACAGGACAACTGGTTGCAATTGAAGGAAACATGAATGCAGTCAAGTACAGAGATATCCTGGATGAAAACTTCTTCCAGAGTGCTCTGGACCTCAGGCTTGGCCGAAGGTTCACCGTCCAACAAGACAATGACCCTAAGCACAAAGCTAAAATAACAAAGGAGTGGCTTCAGAACAACTCTGTGACCATTCTTGACTGGCCCAGCCAGAGCCCTGACCTAAACCCAATTGAGCATCTCTGGAGAGACCTGAAAATGGCTGTCCACCAACGTTCACCATCCAACCTGACGGAACTGGAGAGGATCTGCAAGGAAGAATGGCAGTGGATCCCCAAATCCAGCTGTGAAAAACTTGTTGCATCATTCCCAAGAAGACTCACGGCTGTACTAGCTCAAAAGGGTGCTTCTACTCAATACTGAGCAAAGGGTGTGAATACTTATGCCCGTGTGATATTTCAGGTTTTCTTTTTTAATAAATTTGCAAAAATTTCTACATTTCTGTTTTTTTTCACTCAAGATGGGGTGCAGAGTGGACATTAATGAGAAAAAAATGAACTTTTTAGAATTCACCAAATGGCTGCAATGAAACAGAGTAAACAATTTAAAGGGGTCTGAATACTTTCCGTACCCACTAATTTTTTTAATTGTCAATAGGTAGCTCTCATTAAAGGCAATAAATCAATATCAAATAATTGTTAGCGAAAGTTCAGCAAAAGGAAGCAGCCACAAGTTTATTGCTACGGCTTGTGCTCAGTGTATTTCCATCATATGGTCCATGGGCATCGAGTACAGCAACACGCTGTCATTTCTGAAAGGCACTGTATGTACAGAAGCGTGAAATGACGTCAGGAATGAGTAATTCACAAATCATTCATTTACTGAGTAAAAGGCTCAATTCACAGAAATGAAGTATTTAATATAAACCATTCCAATATGGGTAACAGAAAGTAACAAATATTAGAAGTATCCTACAGCAGATACAGAGCTGAGTCGATGCGAAATGAACAATAGGAGTTAAATTGATGAGGTGCACCTTTGGTCAAAATCAGAGGCTTCGTGTCCCGTTTGCAACAGGCTTGACCTTAAATGTTGCCGAAAGGCAACAAAGGATGACCTTTTGTTGCAAACGGGACACAAGATGGCCGACTTTTGTTGCCGGAATGCTACATCTGTTGCATTTGGGCAACAGGCTTGACCTTGATACATTGGAACTGGACTAAAGAGTCAATATGGTAGTATGACCTTCTGTACTATAGTAATATATAGGGACTGATGGGGGAAATTTGTTTTTTGGCATTTGGGACGCTTACGCACGCGGTGGGATGCGCTAAATTTTTTTCAGGGTTAAGGCAAAATTTTTGCTCGAAACTGCACGCTCTGCGGCCTGAAATATCGCTCCTGAGGGGGTCTACGCAATAAAAATGCAAAAAAATGTAACATTAGGGTTGGCTAAATCACTTACCTGATTGACCAATAGCCAGCCCTCATTGACTTTTTTGTTGACATTGTGTGTTCTGAGGAAACTCCACCGGGTGGCAATGTTGTCCAACTTTTTAATTTTTTATTTTAGGATTGTAAAAACACCAGATGGCAATGTTTCTCTTTCTAATGTGCACGCAAGCATGAGAGCTGGCTGCTGGTTGTCCTGGATTATCTGCATCCAGCCCTCATATTGGGCATATAATGTATATAGCCAACTCTCAAATTTTTTTTGCTTTAATAACACTAAGGCTATGTAACCACGATGCAGAAATGAAGCATTTTGTTCACGGCTGCCTCTAGCCAGCCCCCCAATTTTTTTTTTCTTTAATAACACAAACACCATGAGGGCTGGCTATCGTGTGTCCACGGCTGCCTCTAGTCAGCACCCCAATTTTTTTTTTCTTTAATAACACAAGCACCATGAGGGCTGGCTATCGTGTGTCCACGGCTGCCTCTAGCCAGCCCCCCAATTTTTTTTTTTCTTTAATAACACAAACACCATGAGGGCTGGCTATCGTGTGTCCACAGCTGCCTCTAGCCAGCCCCCCAATTTTTTTTTTCTTTAATAACACAAACACCATGAGGGCTGGCTATCGTGTGTTCACGGCTGCCTCTAGCCAGCCCCCCAATTTTTTTTTTTCTTTAATAACACAAACACCATGAGGGCTGGCTATCGTGTGTCCACAGCTGCCTCTAGCCAGCCCCCTAATTTTTTTTTTCTTTAATAACACAAACACCATGAGGGCTGGCTATCGTGTGTCCACAGCTGCCTCTAGCCAGCCCCCCAATTTTTTTTTTCTTTAATAACACAAACACCATGAGGGCTGGCTATCGTGTGTTCACGGCTGCCTCTAGCCAGCCCCCCAATTTTTTTTTTTCTTTAATAACACAAACACCATGAGGGCTGGCTATCGTGTATCCACGGCTACCTCTAGCCAGCCCCCCAATTTTTTTTTTCTTTAATAACACAAGCACCATGAGGGCTGGCTATCGTGTGTCCACGGCTGCCTCTAGCCAGCCCCCCAATTTTTTTTTTCTTTAATAACACAAACACCATGAGGGCTGGCTATCGTGTGTCCACGGCTGCCTCTAGCCAGCCCCCCAATTTTTTTTTTCTTTAATAACACAAACACCATGAGGGCTGACTATCGTGTGTTCACGGCTGCCTCTAGCCAGCCCCCCAATTTTTTTTTTCTTTAATAACACAAACACCATGAGGGCTGGCTATCGTGTGTCCACGGCTGCCTCTAGCCAGCCCCCCAATTTTTCTTTTCTTTAATAACACAAACACCATGAGGGCTGGCTATCGTGTGTTCACGGCTGCCTCTAGCCAGCCCCCCAATTTTTTTTTTCTTTAATAACACAAACACCATGAGGGCTGGCTATCGTGTGTCCACGGCTGCCTCTAGCCAACCCCCAAATTTTTTTTTCTTTAATAACACAAACACCATGAGGGCTGGCTATCGTGTGTCCACGGCTGCCTCTAGCCAGCCCCCCAATTTTTGTTTTTCTTTAATAACACAAACACCATGAGGGCTGACTATTGTGTGTTCACGGCTGCCTCTAGCCAGCCCCCCAATTTTTTTTTTCTTTAATAACACAAACACCATGAGGGCTGGCTATCATGTGTCCATGGCTGCCTCTAGCCAGCCCCCCAATTTTTTTTTTCTTTAATAACACAAACACCATGAGGGCTGGCTATCGTGTGTTCACGGCTGCCTCTAGCCAGCCCCCCAATTTTTTTTTTCTTTAATAACACAAACACCATGAGGGCTGGCTATCGTGTGTTCACGGCTGCCTCTAGCCAGCCCCCCAATTTTTTTTTTCTTTAATAACACAAACACCATGAGGGCTGGCTATCGTGTATCCACGGCTACCTCTAGCCAGCCCCCCAGTTTTTTTTTTCTTTAATAACACAAGCACCATGAGGCCTGGCTATCGTGTGTTCACGGCTGCTTCTAGCCAGCCCCCCAATTTTTTTTTTCTTTAATAACACAAACACCATTAGGGCTGGCTATCGTGTGTCCACGGCTGCCTCTAGCCAGCCACCCAAATATTTTTTTTCTTTAATAACACAAACACCATGAGGGCTGGCTATCGTGTGTTCACGGCTGCCTCTAGCCAGCCCCCTAATTTTTTTTTTCTTTAATAACACAAACACCATGAGGACTGGCTATCGTGTGTCCACGGCTGCCTCTAGCCAGCCCCCCAATTTTTTTTTTTCTTTAATAACACAAACACCATGAGGGCTGGCTATCGTGTGTTCACGGCTGCCTCTAGCCAGCCCCCCAATTTTTTTTTTCTTTAATAACACAAACACCATGAGGGCTGGCTATCGTGTATCCACGGCTACCTCTAGCCAGCCCCCCAATTTTTTTTTTCTTTAATAACACAAGCACCATGAGGGCTGGCTATCGTGTGTCCACGTCTGCCTCTAGCCAGCCCCCCAATTTTTTTTTTCTTTAATAACACAAACACCATGAGGGCTGGCTATCATGTGTCCACGGCTGCCTCTAGCCAGCCCCCCAATTTTTTTTTTCTTTAATAACACAAACACCATGAGGGCTGGCTATCGTGTGTTCACGGCTGCCTCTAGCCAGCCCCCCAATTTTTTTTTTCTTTAATAACACAAACACCATGAGGGCTGGCTATCGTGTGTTCACGGCTGCCTCTAGCCAGCCCCCCAATTTTTTTTTTCTTTAATAACACAAACACCATGAGGGCTCGCTATCATGTGTCCAGGGCTGCCTCTAGCCAGCCCCCCAATTTTTTTTTTCTTTAATAACACAAACACCATGAGGGCTGGCTATCGTGTGTTCACGGCTGCCTCTAGCCAGCCCCCCAATTTTTTTTTTCTTTAATAACACAAACACCATGAGGGCTGGCTATCGTGTGTCCACGGCTGCCTCTAGCCAGCCCCCCAATTTTTTTTTTTTCTTTAATAACACAAACACCATGAGGGCTGGCTATCGTGTGTTCACGGCTGCCTCTAGCCAGCCCCCCAATTTTTTTTTTCTTTAATAACACAAACACCATGAGGGCTGGCTATCGTGTGTCCACGGCTGCCTCTAGCCAACCCCCAAATTTTTTTTTCTTTAATAACACAAACACCATGAGGGCTGGCTATCGTGTGTCCACGGCTGCCTCTAGCCAGCCCCCCAATTTTTGTTTTTCTTTAATAACACAAACACCATGAGGGCTGGCTATCGTGTGTTCACGGCTGCCTCTAGCCAGCCCCCCAATTTTTTTTTCTTTAATAACACAAACACCATGAGGGCTGGCTATCATGTGTCCATGGCTGCCTTTAGCCAGCACCCCAATTTTTTTTTTCTTTAATAACACAAACACCATGAGGGCTGGCTATCGTGTGTTCACGGCTGCCTCTAGCCAGCCCCCCAATTATTTTTTTTTCTTTAATAACACAAACACCATGAGGGCTGGCTATCGTGTGTTCACGGCTGCCTCTAGCCAGCCCCCCAATTTTTTTTTTTCTTTAATAACACAAACACCATGAGGGCTGGCTATCGTGTATCCACGGCTACCTCTAGCCAGCCCCCCAATTTTTTTTTCTTTAATAACACAAGCACCATGAGGCCTGGCTATCGTGTGTCCACGGCTGCCTCTAGCCAGCCCCCCAATTTTTTTTTTCTTTAATAACACAAACACCATGAGGACTGGCTATCGTGTGTTCACGGCTGCCTCTAGCCAGCCCCCCAATTTTTTTTTTCTTTAATAACACAAACACCATGAGGGCTGGCTATCGTGTGTCCACGGCTGCCTCTAGCCAGCCCCCCAATTTTTTTTTTCTTTAATAACACAAACACCATTAGGGCTGGCTATCGTGTGTCCACGGCTGCCTCTAGCCAGCCACCCAAATATTTTTTTTCTTTAATAACACAAACACCATGAGGGCTGGCTATCGTGTGTTCACGGCTGCCTCTAGCCAGCCCCCTAATTTTTTTTTTCTTTAATAACACAAACACCATGAGGACTGGCTATCGTGTGTCCACGGCTGCCTCTAGCCAGCCCCCCAATTTTTTTTTTTCTTTAATAACACAAACACCATGAGGGCTGGCTATCGTGTGTTCACGGCTGCCTCTAGCCAGCCCCCCAATTTTTTTTTTCTTTAATAACACAAACACCATGAGGGCTGGCTATCGTGTATCCACGGCTACCTCTAGCCAGCCCCCCAATTTTTTTTTTCTTTAATAACACAAGCACCATGAGGGCTGGCTATCGTGTGTCCACGTCTGCCTCTAGCCAGCCCCCCAATTTTTTTTTTCTTTAATAACACAAACACCATGAGGGCTGGCTATCATGTGTCCACGGCTGCCTCTAGCCAGCCCCCCAATTTTTTTTTTCTTTAATAACACAAACACCATGAGGGCTGGCTATCGTGTGTTCACGGCTGCCTCTAGCCAGCCCCCCAATTTTTTTTTTCTTTAATAACACAAACACCATGAGGGCTGGCTATCGTGTGTTCACGGCTGCCTCTAGCCAGCCCCCCAATTTTTTTTTTCTTTAATAACACAAACACCATGAGGGCTCGCTATCATGTGTCCAGGGCTGCCTCTAGCCAGCCCCCCAATTTTTTTTTTCTTTAATAACACAAACACCATGAGGGCTGGCTATCGTGTGTTCACGGCTGCCTCTAGCCAGCCCCCCAATTTTTTTTTTCTTTAATAACACAAACACCATGAGGGCTGGCTATCGTGTGTCCACGGCTGCCTCTAGCCAGCCCCCCAATTTTTTTTTTTTCTTTAATAACACAAACACCATGAGGGCTGGCTATCGTGTGTTCACGGCTGCCTCTAGCCAGCCCCCCAATTTTTTTTTTCTTTAATAACACAAACACCATGAGGGCTGGCTATCGTGTGTCCACGGCTGCCTCTAGCCAACCCCCAAATTTTTTTTTCTTTAATAACACAAACACCATGAGGGCTGGCTATCGTGTGTCCACGGCTGCCTCTAGCCAGCCCCCCAATTTTTGTTTTTCTTTAATAACACAAACACCATGAGGGCTGGCTATCGTGTGTTCACGGCTGCCTCTAGCCAGCCCCCCAATTTTTTTTTCTTTAATAACACAAACACCATGAGGGCTGGCTATCATGTGTCCATGGCTGCCTTTAGCCAGCACCCCAATTTTTTTTTTCTTTAATAACACAAACACCATGAGGGCTGGCTATCGTGTGTTCACGGCTGCCTCTAGCCAGCCCCCCAATTATTTTTTTTTCTTTAATAACACAAACACCATGAGGGCTGGCTATCGTGTGTTCACGGCTGCCTCTAGCCAGCCCCCCAATTTTTTTTTTTCTTTAATAACACAAACACCATGAGGGCTGGCTATCGTGTATCCACGGCTACCTCTAGCCAGCCCCCCAATTTTTTTTTCTTTAATAACACAAGCACCATGAGGCCTGGCTATCGTGTGTCCACGGCTGCCTCTAGCCAGCCCCCCAATTTTTTTTTTCTTTAATAACACAAACACCATGAGGACTGGCTATCGTGTGTTCACGGCTGCCTCTAGCCAGCCCCCCAATTTTTTTTTTCTTTAATAACACAAACACCATGAGGGCTGGCTATCGTGTGTCCACGGCTGCCTCTAGCCAGCCCCCCAATTTTTTTTTTCTTTAATAACACAAACACCATGAGGGCTGGCTATCATGTGTCCACGGCTGCCTCTAGCCAGCCCTCAAATTTTTTTTTTCTTTAATAACACAAACACCATGATGGCTGGCTATGAGGAAGGGAGCTATGTCCTTGTAAAGTTAGCTTGTTGTCATGTGGAAAAGAGTTTGAGGGGATTGTGGCCCTGTGGAAATGCTTGTGGCCCGGCAGAAGGAGCCAGTGGTCCTGTGGAGAGAGCTGATGGGGTTGAGGCCCTGTGGAAAGGCCTGTGACCCTGTATAGGGGTCCGTTGCCCTGTGGAGAGAGCTGTAGGGGCTCGTGCCCTATGGAAATGACTATGGCCATGTAGACAGGCCTTCTGGCCTTGAAGAGGGGGCTTGTGCCTTGCAGACGGGCCTTGTGTCTCTGTGGAGAGAGCTAAAGGGGGCAGTGGCGGTGCAGAAAGTGCATTTCGCCCTGTTGATGGGAGCTATGGCCCGGTAAAGAGAGCTTGTTGTCCTGTGGAGAAGAGTTGGAGGGGCTTGTGGCACTGTGGAAAGGCCTGTGGCCCAGTAGGAGCCTGTGGTCCTGTGGAGACAGCTGAAGGGGTTGAGGCCCTGTGGAAAGGCCTGTGACCCTGTATAGGGGTCTGTGGCCCCGCAGAGGGTGCATGTGGCGATGTAAAGAGAGCTGGAGGGAGTTGTGGCTTGAGGAAAAGGCCATGTGGAGTGGGCTGGAAAGGCCTGTGGAAGGCTCTGGAGTAAGATTTGGGCCTATGAAGTCCTTTGCAGTAAACAACATGCAACATGATTGCCTGTGGAGAGAGCTGGAGGGGCTTGTGGCACCGTGGAAAGGCCTGTGGCCCAGTAGGAGCCTGTGGTCCTGTGGAGAGAGCTGAAAGTGTTGTGGCCCTGTGGAAAGGCCTGTGACCCTGTATAGGGGTCCGTTGCCCTGTGGAGAGAGCTGGAGGGGCTTGTGCCCTATGGAAATGACTATGGCCATGTAGAAAGGCCTTTTGGCCTTGAAGAGGGGGCTTGTGCCCTGCAGACGGGCCTTGTGTCTCTGTGGAGAGAGCTAAAGGGGGCTGTGGCCATACAGAAAGTGCATTTGGCCCTGTGGAGGGGAGCTATGGCCCGGTAAAGAGAGCTTGTTGTCGTGTGGAGAAGAGTTGGAGGGGATTGTGGCCCTGGGGAAAGGCCTGTGACCCTGTATAGGGGTCCGTTGCCCTGTGGAGAGAGCTGGAGGGGCTCGTGCCCTATGGAAATTACTATGGCCATGTAGAAAGGCCTTTTGGCCTTGAAGAGGGGGCTTGTGCCCTGCAGACGGGCCTTGTGACTCTGTGGAGAGAGCTGTTGGGAGTTGTGGCCGTGTGGAAAGTGCATTTGGCCCTGTGGAGGTGAGCTATGGCCCTGTAAAGAGAGCTTCTTTTCCTGTGGAGAGAGCTGGAGGGTGTTGTGGCCCTGTGGAAATGTCTGTGGCCCTATGGATAGGCCCTTTAGCCTTGTGGAAGGGGCTGTGGCCCTCTGGTGAGAGCTGGAAGGAGTTGTGGGCTGTGGAAAAGTCTGTGGTCCTGTGGAGAGAGCTGAAGGGATTGAGTTCCTGTGGAAAGGCCTGTGACCCTGTATAGGGGTCTGTGGCCCCGCAGAGGGGCATGTGGCGATGTAAAGAGAGCTGGAGGGAGTTGTGGCCTGCGGAAAAGGCCATGTGGAGCGGGCTGGAGGGGCCTGTGGAAGGGTCTGAAGTAAGATTTGGGCCTATGAAGTCCTTTTGCGGTAAACAACATGAAACATGATTGCCTGTGGAGAGAGCTGGAGGGACTTGTAGCACTGTGGAAAGGCCTGTGGCCGGGCTGGAGCCTGTGGTCCTGTGGAAGAGCTGAAGGTGTTGTGGCCCTGTGGAAAGGCCTGTGACCCTGTATAGGGGTCCGTTGCCCTGTGGAGAGAGCTGGAGGGGCTCGTGCCCTATGGAAATGACTATGGCCATGTAGAAAGGCCTTTTGGCCTTGAAGAGGGGGCTTGTGCCCTGCAGACGGGCCTTGTGTCTCTGTGGAGAGAGCTAAAGGGGGCTGTGGCCGTGCAGAAAGTGCATTTGGCCCTGTGGAGGGGAGCTATGGCCCGGTAAAGAGAGCTTGTTGTCCTGTGGAGAAGAGTTGGAGGGGATTGTGGCCCTGTGGAATGGCCTGTGACCCTGTATAGGGGTCTGTGGCCCCGCAGAGGGGCATGTGGCGATGTAAAGAGAGCTGGAGGGAGTTGTGGCCTGCGGAAAAGGCCATGTGGAGCGGGCTGGAGGGGCCTGTGGAAGGGTCTAAAGTAAGATTTGGGCCTATGAAGTCCTTTTGCGGTAAACAACATGCAACATGATTGCCTGTGGAGAGAGCTGGAGGGACTCGTAGCACTGTGGAAAGGCCTGTGGCCGGGTAGGAGCCTGTGGTCCTGTGGAGAGAGCTGAATGTGTTGTGGCCCTGTGGAAAGGATTTTTAAGCGCAGCAGAAACGCTGCGTAAAAATCTACAGCATGGGCATTAACATTGCGGAATGCCACTGAGTACCATGGGGTGCAGATTATCAAGTGTTTCACAAGCGTTTCCGCTGCGTAAATTACGCAACATATACGCTTGTAAATCGCTACGTGGGCACGCAGCCTGAGGCTGTGTTCACACACCACCCGGTCCGGAGGAGAAGTGATGTCACAGAGGTGGAAGAAGAATCCTGTTCCTCCTCCCCTTTGTGACATGTCTGCCAGCCCCCATTTCATTTTGTAATGTATTACTATACAGTACGAAATCAAAATTAAATAAATACAGATGTATTAAAAATAATAAAGAATTAATACTTACCCTTTCAGACGCCTTTTCGGTCTATCCGGTGCAGAGCCAAAGCCACGTCCTGAGCGACAGGACCTTCCATGATGTCACATGAAGGTCCTGTCGGTTGGTATTTGGCCTTGGTTCTGCACCGGATAGGCCTAAAAGGCATCGGAAAGGGTAAGTATTAATTCTATTGTGATGTCATAATACCCCACAACTACTAGTATAGGCAAAAAAGTGACACATTTATTCCATTTTATTTATTGAAAGAAATTAGGCTTAAACCAAAAATGACATGATGGCGGATTGCCTGTAAAGATGCCTTCTTTTTAATGTATTGATCTTCATGGAATAAAGTAAAATTCATCATATGGAAACCGGTGCCAGCATTCCTTTTTTCATGTTTGGCTTCCAGGCGGTGGCCTACCGCCACTGAGCACCTGACCGGATCCACTGATTGGAAGGAGGGGGGAGCTTTCTATTTCCCAATTTTCTCATTTGGCTCCAAAAATAACATGTAAATCAAGAAAACTGGTATAAAGGAGCATGGCATAGGTGACATTTCTTTGCCAGCATTCAACCTGTGTAAAGAAAAAAAAGAATATTAAACAGTGCAGTATACTATATCAGGTTCCTTTACTCGAGCTGACCAATGGTCAATAGGTCACTCAAATGAGTCCTTTTAACTGATTAAAGAGGGGTGGAGGGGGCTGTGGCCCTGATGAAAGAGCTGAAATGGGTTGTAGCCTTGTAGAAGGAGCCTGTGGTCCTGTGGAGAGAGCTGGAGGGGGCTATTGCCTTGGGGAAATGCCTATGGCCCTGTGGAAGGGACCTGTGGCCCTTTGAAAAAGGACTTTGGCCTTGTGGAGGGGGCTGTTTCCTTGTAAAGGGAGCCTCTGTCCTTTTTGAGAGAGAGAGAGGGGGTTGTGGCCTTATGGAAAGGCTTATTGCATAGTGAAAGGGCCCTGTTGCCCTGTGGAGAGAGGTAAAGGTGGTTGTGGCCCTGTGTAAATGCCTGTACACCTGTAGAAGGAGCCTGTGGCCCTGTTGAGAGTACCAGAGGGGGTTGTGGCCCTATTTAAAGGCCAGTAGCCCTGTAGAAAGGCCCCTTGGCCTTGATGAAGGGGCTTGTGCCCTGCAGACGAGCCCCGTGACTCTGTGGAGAGAGCTGGAGGGGATTTTGGCCGTGTGGAAAGTGCATTTGGCCCTGTGGAGGGGAGCTATAGCCCTGTAAAGAGAGCTAGTTGTCCTGTGTAGAGAGTTGGAGGGGATTGTGGCCCTGTGGAAATGCTTGTGGCCCGGCAGAAGGAGCCAGTGGTCCTGTGGAGAGAGCTGAAGGGGTTGAGGCCCTGTGGAAAGGCTTGTGACCCTGTATAGGGGTCCGTTGCCCTGTGGAGAGAGCTGGAGGGGCTTGTGGCCCTGTGGAAATGCTTGTGGCCCGGCAGAAGGAGCCAGTGGTCCTGTGGAGAGAGCTGAAGGGGTTGAGGCCCTGTGGAAAGGCCTGTGACCCCGTATAGGGGTCTGTGGCCCCGCAGAGGGTGCATGTGGCGATGTAAAGAGAGCTGGAGGGAGTTGTGGCCTGAGGAAAAGGCCATGTGGAGTGGGCTGGAAAGGCCTGTGGAAGGCTCTGGAGTAAGATTTGGGCCTATGAAGTCCTTTGCAGTAAACAACATGCAACATGATTGCCTGTGGAGAGAGCTGGAGGGGCTTGTGGCACCGTGGAAAGGCCTGTGGCCCAGTAGGAGCCTGTGGTCCTGTGGAGAGAGCTGAAAGTGTTGTGGCCCTGTGGAAAGGCCTGTGACCCTGTATAGGGGTCGGTTGCCCTGTGGAGAGAGCTGGAGGGGCTTGTGCCCTATGGAAATGACTATGGCCATGTAGAAAGGCCTTTTGGCCTTGAAGAAGGGGCTTGTGCCCTGCAGACGGGCCTTGTGTCTCTGTGGAGAGAGCTAAAGGGGGCTGTGGCCATGCAGAAAGTGCATTTGGCCCTGTGGAGGGGAGCTATGGCCCGGTAAAGAGAGCTTGTTGTCGTGTGGAAAAGAGTTGGAGGGGATTGTGGCCCTGGGGAAAGGCCTGTGACCCTGTATAGGGGTCCGTTGCCCTGTGGAGAGAGCTGGAGGGGCTCGTGCCCTATGGAAATGACTATGGCCATGTAGAAAGGCCTTTTGGCCTTGAAGAGGGGGCTTGTGCCCTGCAGACGGGCCTTGTGACTCTGTGGAGAGAGCTGTTGGGAGTTGTGGCCGTGTGGAAAGTGCATTTGGCCCTGTGGAGGTGAGCTATGGCCCTGTAAAGAGAGCTTCTTTTCCTGTGGAGAGAGCTGGAGGGTGTTGTGGCCCTGTGGAAATGTCTGTGGCCCTATGGATAGGCCCTTTAGCCTTGTGGAAGGGGCTGTGGCCCTCTGGTGAGAGCTGGAAGGAGTTGTGGGCTGTGGAAAAGTCTGTGGTCCTGTGGAGAGAGCTGAAGGGATTGAGTTCCTGTGGAAAGGCCTGTGACCCTGTATAGGGGTCTGTGGCCCCGCAGAGGGGCATGTGGCGATGTAAAGAGAGCTGGAGGGAGTTGTGGCCTGCGGAAAAGGCCATGTGGAGCGTGCTGGAGGGGCCTGTGGAAGGCTCTGGAGTAAGATGGGGGCCTATGAAGTCCTTTGCAGTAAACATCTAAATTTTCAAGCTTCGTGTCCGATTTGCAACAGGGTTGACTCCAATGTTGCCGAACTGCAACAAAAATTGACTCTTGTTGCAAAAGTGCAACATGATTGCCTGTGGAGAGAGCTGGATGGTGCTTGTGGCACTGTGGAAAGACCTGTGGCCCGGTAGTAGCCTGTGGTCCTGTGGAGAGAGCTGAAGGTGTTGTGGCCCTGTGGAAAGGCCTGTAACCCTGTATAGGGGTCCGTTGCCCTGTGGAGAGAGCTGGAGGGGCTTGTGCCCTATGGAAATGACTATGGCCATGTAGAAAGGCCCTTTGGCCTTGAAGAGGGGGCTTGTGTCCTGCAGATGGGCCCTGTGTCTCTGTGGAGAGAGCTAAAGGGGGCTGTGGCCGTGCAGAAAGTGCATTTGGCCCTGTGGAGGGGAGCTATGGCCCTGTAAAGAGAGCTTGTTGTCCTGTGGAGAAGAGTTCGAGGGGATTGTGGCCCTGTGGAAATGCTTGTGGCCCGGCAGAAGGAGCCAGTGGTCCTGTGGAGAGAGCTGAAGGGGTTGAGGCCCTGTGGAAAGGCCTGTGACCCTGTATAGGGGTCTGTGGCCCCGCAGAGGGGCATGTGGCGATGTAAAGAGAGCTGGAGGGAGTTGTGGCCTGCGGAAAAGGCCATGTGGAGCGGGCTGGAGGGGCCTGTGGAAGGGTCTGAAGTAAGATTTGGGCCTATGAAGTCCTTTTTTCGGTAAACAACATGCAACATGATTGCCTGTGGAGAGAGCTAGAGGGACTTGTAGCACTGTGTAAAAGCCTGTGGCCGGGTAGGAGCCTGTGGTCCTGTGGAGAGAGCTGAAGGTGTTGTGGCCCTGTGGAAAGGCCTGTGACCCTGTATAGCGGTCCGTTGCCCTGTGGAGAGAGCTGGAGGGGCTCGTGCCCTATGGAAATGACTATGGCCATGCAGAAAGGCCTTTTGGCTTTGAAGAGGGGGCTTGTGCCCTGCAGACGGGCCCTGTGACTCTGTGGAGAGGGCTGTTGGGAGTTGTGGCCGTGTGGAAAGTGCATTTGGCCCTGTGGAGGTGAGCTATGGCCCTGTAAAGAGAGCTTCTTGTCCTGTGGAGAGAGCTGGAGGGTGTTGTGGCCATGTGGAAAGGTCTGTGGCCCTATGGATAGGCCCTTTGGCCTTGTGGAAGGGGCTGTGGCCCTGTGGTGAGAGGTGGAAGGAGTTGTGGGCTGTGGAAAAGCCTGTGGTCCTGTGGAGACAGCTGAAGGGGTTGAGGCCCTGTGGAAAGGCCTGTGACCCTGTATAGGGGTCTGTGGCCCCGCAGAGGGGCATGTAGCGATGTAAAGAGAGCTGGAGGGAGTTGTGGCCTGAGGAAAAGGCCATGTGGAGCGGGCTGGAAAGGCCTGTGGAAGGCTCTGGAGTAAGATTTGGGCCTATGAAGTCCTTTGCAGTAAACAATATGCAACATGATTGCCTGTGGAGAGAGCTGGAGGGGCTTGTGGCACTGTAGAAAGGCCTGTGGCCCAGTAGGAGCCTGTGGTCCTGTGGAGAGAGCTGAAGGTGTTGTGGCCCTGTGGAAAGGCCTGTGACCCTGTATAGGGGTCCGTTGCCCTGTGGAGAGAGCTGGAGGGGCTCGTGCCCTATGGAAATGACTATGGCCATGTAGAAAGGCCTTTTGGCCTTGAAGAGGGGGCTTGTGCCCTGCAGACGGGCCTTGTGTCTCTGTGGAGAGAGCTAAAGGGGGCTGTGTCCATGCAGAAAGTGCATGTGGAGGGGAGCTATGGCCCGGTAAAGAGAGCTTGTTGTCCTGCGGAGAAGAGTTGGAGGGGATTGTGGCCCTGTGGAAAGGCTTGTAGCCCGGCAGAAGGAGGCAGCGGTCCTGTGGAGAGAGCTGAAGGGGTTGAGGCCCTGTGGAAAGGCATGTGACGCTGTATAGGGGTCTGTGGCCCCGCAGAGGGGCATGTGGCGATGTAAAGAGAGCTGGAGGGAGTTGTGGCCTGAGGAAAAGGCCATGTGGAGTGGGCTGGAGGGGCCTGTGGAAGGCTCTGGAGTAAGATTTGGGCCTATGAAGTCCTCTGCAGTAAACAACATGCAACATGATTGCCTGTGGAGAGAGCTGAAGGTTTTGTGGCCCTGTGGAAAGGCCTGTGACCCTGTACAGGGGTCCGTTGCCCTGTAGAGAGAGCTGGAGGTGCTTGTGCCCTATGGGAATGACTATGGCCATGTAGAAAGGCCTTTTGGCTTTGAAGAGGGGGCTTGTGCCCTGCAGACGGGCCCTGTGACACTGTGGAGAGGGCTGTTGGGAGTTGTGGCCGTGTGGAAAGTGCATTTGGCCCTGTGGAGGTGAGCTATGGCCCTGTAAAGAGAGCTTCTTGTCCTGTGGAGAGAGCTGGAGGGTGTTGTGGCCCTGTGGAAAGGTCTGTGGCCCTATGAATAGGCCCTTTAGCCTTGTGGAAGGGGCTGTGGCCCTGTGGTGAGAGGTGGAAGGAGTTGTGGGCTGTGGAAAAGCCTGTGGTCCTGTGGAGACAGCTGAAGGGGTTGAGGCCCTGTGGAAAGGCCTGTGACCCTGTATAGGGGTCTGTGGCCCCGCAGAGGGGCATGTGGCGATGTAAAGAGAGCTGGAGGGAGTTGTGGCCTGAGGAAAAGGCCATGTGGAGCGGGCTGGAGAGGCCTGTGGAAGGCTCTGGAGTAAGATTTGGGCCTATGAAGTCCTTTGCAGTAAACAACATGCAACATGATTGCCTGTGGAGAGAACTGGAGGGGCTTGTGGCACTGTGGAAAGGCCTGTGGCCCAGTAGGAGCCTGTGGTCCTGTGGAGAGAGCTGAAGGTGTTGTGGCCCTGTGGAAAGGCCTGTGACCCTGTATAGAGGTCCGTTGCCCTGTGGAGAGAGCTGGAGGGGCTTGTGCCCTATGGAAATGACTATGGCCCTGTAGAAAGGCCTTTTGGCCTTGAAGAGGGGGCTTGTGCCCTGCAGACGGGCCTTGTGTCTCTGTGGAGAGAGCTAAAGGGGGCTGTGGCCATGCAGAAAGTGCATTTGGCCCTGTGGAGGGGAGCTATGGCCCGGTAAAGAGAGCTTGTTGTCCTGTGGAGAAGAGTTGGAGGGGATTGTGGCCCTGTGGAAAGACCTGTGACCCTGTATAGGGGTCCGTTGCCCTGTGGAGAGAGCTGGAGGGGCTCGTGCCCTATGGAAATGACTATGGCCATGTAGAAAGGCCTTTTGGCCTTGAAGAGGGGGCTTGTGCCCTGCAGACGGGCCCTGTGACTCTGTGGAGAGAGCTGTTGGGAGTTGTGGCCGTGTGGAAAGTGCTTTTGGCCCTGTGGAGGTGAGCTATGGCCCTGTAAAGAGAGCTTCTTGTCCTGTGGAGAGAGCTGGAGGGTGTTGTGGCCCTGTGGAAAGGTCTGTGGCCCTATGGATACGCCCTTTAGCCCTGTGGAAGGGGCTGTGGCCCTGTGGTGAGAGCTGGAAGGAGTTGTGGGCTGTGGAAAAGCCTGTGGTCCTGTGGAGACAGCTGAAGGGGTTGAGGCCCTGTGGAAAGGCCTGTGACCCTGTATAGGTGTCTGTGGCCCCGCTGAGGAGCATGTGGCGATGTAAAGAGAGCTGGAGGGAGTTGTGTCCTGACGAAAAGGCCATGTGGAGCGGGCTGGAGGGGCCTTTCGAAGGCTCTGGAGTAAGATTTGGGCCTATGAAGTCCTTTGCAGTAAACAACATGCAACATGATTGCCTGTGGAGAGAGCTGGAGGGGCTTGTGGCACTGTGGAAAGGCCTGTGGCCCAGTAGGAGCCTGTGGTCATGTGGAGAGAGCTGAAGGTGTTGTGGCCCTGTGGAAAGGCCTGTGACCCTGTATAGGGGTCCGTTGCCCTGTGGAGAGAGCTGGAGGGGCTCGTGCCCTATGGAAATGACTATGGCCATGTAGAAAGGCCTTTTGGCCTTGAAGAGGGGGCTTGTGCTCTGCAGACGGGCCTTGTGTCTCTGTGGAGAGAGCTAAATGGGGCTGTGTCCATGCAGAAAGTGCATTTGGCCCTGTGGAGGGGAGCTATGGCCCTGTAATGAGAGCTTGTTGTCCTGTGGAGAAGAGTTGGAGGGGATTGTGGCCCTGTGGAAATGCTTGTGGCCCGGCAGAAGGAGCCTATGGTACTGTGGAGAGAGTTGAAGGGGTTGTTTGCCCGCAGAGGGGCATGTAGTGATGTAAAGAGAGCTGGAGGGAGTTTTGCTCTGCTAAAAAAGGCCATGTGGAGTGGGCTGGAGGGGCCTGTGGAAGGCTCTGGAGTAAGATTGGGGCCTATGAAGTCTTTTGCAGTAAACAACATGCAACATGATTGCCTGTGGAAAGAGCTGGAGGGGCTTGTGGCACTGTGTAAAGGCCTGTGGCCCGGTAGGAGCCTGTGGTCCTGTGGAGAGAGCTGAAGGGGCTTGTGGCCCTGTGGAAAGGCCTGTGACCCTGTATAGTGGTCTGTTGCCCTGTGGAGAGAGCTGGAGGGGCTTGTGGCCCTGAGGAAAGGGCCTATGGCCCTGTGGAGAGAGCTGAAGGTGGGTGCGGCCCTGTGGAAAGGCCTGTGACCCTGAAGAGGGATCTGTGGCCCTTCAAATGGGCCTGTTGCCCTGTGGAGAGAGCTGGAGTGGGTTATGGCCCTGTGGAAATGCCTATGGCACTGCGGAAAGGGACCTCTGGCCCTTTGCAAAGGGTCATTGGCCTTGTGGAGTGGGCTATTGCCCTGTTGACGGGCCTGTGGCCCTGTGTGATTGTTGATAGCCTGACAAATCATCCAATAAAAACTTGCATATTTTTCAAGGATCCTGTAGCTTAAAGATGTTTCCTGACAATTCACTTTAATGTTCAGGAAGCATCCTACAGGAACAAGATTCTTAAAAAATACACAAGTGTTAAACACTGTGTAGCTTTGTGGTTACTTACCAATTAATCTTCTCTGCTGCAACTTGAGTAGTGCTTCTTACCTTTGACCTACAGGAAGAGGTGTGCATGAGAGAGAGTCATTGAGAGGCACATAGAGGCAAAGAGGGGAGCAAAGGGGCAAAGGTAGGCACATAGAGGGATGCAAAAGGTAAATAGAAGCACAGGGAGGGACAGAGAGGCACAGAGACCGATAGAGAGCCACAGATGGGCAAAGACAGAGATTGAGAGGCTCGTGAAGGCACAGAGACAAAAAAAGGCACTTTGGATGGAAAGAAAGCACCAGAGAGAGAGCATGCGAGAGAGTGGTGCAATGGGGAGAGATCAAAAGTGAGCGCCAGTGATGCACTGGAGACTGAGAGAGCACAAAAGAGAGCACTGCACTATAAAGACAGAGGAGTGCCAGAGAGCGGTGCAGTAGGGAGAAAGAGAACACATCAGAGAGTGGTGCACTGGAAAGAGAGTGAAAGAGCACCAGAGAGCATTGCACTGGAGAGAGAGAAAAAGAGAGAGACAGAAAGCAGTGTGCCAGTGTAAAAGGGCACCAGAGAGTGATGCACTGACTGGACAAATGGTCATTTTTATAGGCAGTTCTACATGTCGGGTTGCTGGACAGCTGGGGGTCATGCTTACCGTTGTTAGGGATGGTAATATATTCTGCTTCCCTAGGCCTGATTTCCAGGGACTGCACTGCTCTGACTGGCAGGAGCACTTTTATGGCTACCTGACCTTTAAATTATTATGGATTCTAGTAATACTGACAAAGCATTAGACTAAACGGCTCAGAAACCTGACGGTAGTAAATGATTGTGCCATTTGAACAGTTGTCAGAATTGTTTCATCATAGCCATAGGACTTCCACTTTATATTTATCTTTAAAATAGTTATTAAAAGGACTCTGTCACCAGGTTTTTGACATCCCATCGGACAGCAGCATAATGTAGAGATAGAAATCCTGATCCAGCAATGTTTCACTTACTGAGCTCCTTGCTGTCATTTTGATAAAATTACTGTTTTCTCTGTTGCAGATTTGGCAGCTCCCAAGTATGACTGGACTACTGGAGTAGTGCTCTAATGATAATCTCCAGATGATTTAACAGTGTTTTAATGCAAACTACACTGAGCAGCCTAGTAAGTGATATATCACTGGAATAAAGATGTCTGTGTCCACATTATGGTGCGCTCAGATGAGATGGCTAAAACCTGGTGACAGAATCCCTTTAACACTAATACAAACAGTACAAATGTTTATAATAAAGAAAATCTTCTCCCATTGCTTCGAGGGCCCCGTTCACCTGGAATTGTAGAACAACCTAGAATAGAAAAGAAACAAATAAAACATGAATTCAGAAACTTTAACAAGACCGGAACTTTAGTCTCCGAAACGCCTCATTCTTTCTTGGGAGCTGATCACTGCCGTCTTCTTAATCTCTTTAAAGGAAAGAAGGGGAATACATATGTTAAAACCGAAATGTTTATTGTTCAAGGACAATGTGAATGAGTATATTGACCAATTACCCTGGGTGTTTCCTTTTCCTCAACTGCATCCCTGTCTTCATGGACCTTGTTGTGACCCTAGGTTCGATTGGTGCTCTCCGCCTGATATAAATAATAACATTACATTTTCTGGGCACTTAGAGTGGTATAAGGATATCTTCTATCAATCCTAAAAGTTTAGGCATCGAGGTTTGTTCTGCGATGGAGATATCATCAATAAACGCCTGTAATATACCCTTCCGCATACTGTCTACAAGTGGCCGCTACTGAGAGCACTTTGCCTGGGTATAGGTGCTGAGGATGCTCAGAAGAACAAGTCATTGTCCATAACATCACAAGCTATGTACAGTTTGCCAACTCCTACTAGCTTGCTTGATTTAATAATATACCCACCTTTGAGTCTTAGTATTTAAATTTGACACACCGAGGTCCTCTGTTTCACCCTGGGCACTGTAGTCTTCAGCTTGCTGGACCATTTGCTCCTCTTCTCCATTGCTCTCTTCTGCTTCTCTTTAGGGGAGATAGAAAACAGAATATTACATTTTATCAACAATTTGGTGAAATAGATCATAACTGCTTTACAATAAATTACCTTGAGCTGCTGGGTTGAGGTTGATTTTCCGATGATTTCCCTGCTGCCAAGACCAGTGTGTATGCTTGGCAGAGGTCTCCTAACGTTTTTTCTCTGTAATTCCTCTCTGCTGTCATGTTGGAATGACTGAGATATTTGGAGAAAAGATACCTCTGTGTCTCTGTTAAATGTGACACGGTCCATGTTTCACAAGTTTTTCTTGCCACCTGACTAGAGATGGATTTAAGTTTGTACCTAGATAGCAATAGAGTAGATCATAAATACATGGCACAACATCTAATATGTAGGATTTTTAACTTTTAAGACTTACTTCTTCTGGTAGCGATGAAGGTCGGTGGATACATTATATATCTGTCTTCCTGTAGTCGATAAGAAGAATTTATCTGGACTGTCTTTTTTGGCCAGCACCCGTCTCACTTTTTTAAAGTAGATGTTAAACCACTGTAAATAAACAAAACAAAAAACAGTAAACCACTTAATAAAAATTGATTTGGGCCCTTCAATATTAAGATAAGAAAATTTGAAATAGACTAAATTAATTACTGGAGTCAATGACCGCACCAACGTGAGGGAGGGATGTGCCTAACCAGGAGAGCGAAACCTACAGACTAAAAGGGCAGTATCTCTCCTCCGCCTCAGTTGGATTTCAGAGCATGATAGGAACCACACAATCTAAATATATAGAAAAGTCACCTCACACCAAACATATGTCAGACTATAAACTGCCCACCATTCATTTAAAGTGCAGAACATCTGTGATAAGGGAGAGCATATCTGTTCCTACTGATAATGCATTCTGGATGCTGCTGCAACAAGCATTATTGTTAAGAAAATGCACTATTCTGGACACCGATACTATGGTTTAGCATCCTGGATACTGCAGGGAAATAAGGGAAAGACTCCCAACACACCTGCATGAGGATGTAGCACCAAGTTGTCCTGTAAAATCTGGTTAAAGGGAGGATCTACTAAAAGGGACAGAATGCCACTAATCCTACGGGTTGAAGTCATGACAACTAACAGATCCCTCTCTAATGTGGGTGCCATCGTAGTGACAGGAACATCTTACCTTTTCTTCTTCTTCAGTAAGCACAAAACAGGCTACTTGGTGGGCAGCAGTCTTATGGGATTTAACTCCGACAATTATTAGCTGTTCATTTTGATAGATGTGACGCATCCTCTCTGTCCACTCAGAAACCTGTGAGTCAAGACATGGGAAAGTTAGATAGACATGTGGCTTTAAATCAGGATAATGAGTAGGCTGTTACTTACCGTCATGTTTCTGACAACTCCTGGTCTTTGTAAGTGTTTTAGTATGATTAAGGCCTCAAGGTAATAGAGAATCTCCAACTGATGCACTTCATTTCGGGATCCTCCTTGGACATCCTCGATGGCTTGCAGGAAAGCTGGCTTTGCAACGGTCAGGATCTCCTGGCATTGCTGAGGTGTTTTGTCCAATTTATGCAACTCCAGGTACCTAAGAGAAAGATTAATAAATGTGACTGATAGGTGAGGCCTATTTTTAAGTCATGTATGAAAAATCCTGGCGGGAGAGAGAAAAGAGAAAAAATAATAATTGTGCATACATCTGAAAGGATAAAAATTAGCTGACATACCTTTTGCTGACAACTTCTTTTGCAACTCCCTTGGAAAATTTCTTCTGAATATCCGCAGTCACATACTGGAAATACTTCATTGCCTTGAAGAGTTTTTCATTTTTATCGCGTAAATTGGTTGCAAATAGTTGATAATGTACAAATTTCCAGACATTCTTAATGTAGTTGGTGACAGTTTGGTTGCACAGACCGAGATCTTGAAGGTTTTTGAAAAATAAATGGGCGTTTTCAATCTTTGTCGCAAAGTTGAGGCTCACACGGCGTTTGTTCATAAAGTATAAAAACCTTGACACATTTTCAACAATTTGTTTGTATCTTTCCAGCTTGCAATGGTTCTGCAAATAAGAGGAAAAACCTTTTAATATTGGATGAGACAGAGAATGGTGATCATAATAACCTGCATCTTTCATTTTGATCCTCTTGTCAACAGTCCATTTCTGGCTTGTCATCCTACAAATTTGGAAGAAAGAACAACAGGTCAGAGTAGAAACAAATTAGAACTTTGAGAAAAATACTGTGTAAGCATATACAGCATATATATAGTGACGTCCTGCCAATGGCAGTAGACTATGCAGCCGCTATGGGGCCTGTGAGTCCAGGGTTCCCTGTAACGACGCATTCATGGGGCCCTCACCCAGTGGAAGAATCTGGGGAAATGTCGGGGACCTTGACAGCTGGGGGTTCCACTCACCGTTGTCAGGGGTGGTAAACATTTCTGTGTCCCCAGGCCCGATTTCTGTGGACCCCAGTGCTCTGACTGGCAGCAGCACTTTGCTGGCTGCCTGCCCTTTATACGCAGCATCCACTGCTGAACACTGCGTGTTCTGAAGTTCATCTGTGGGTAAAGCTAGTACATCATCCTCTACTGGCCCACAGATGAAAATCGTAATGGCAGTGCATTTTAGTATGCCCCGCCAAAGCTGTGTGCCCCACAGAGCTGTCTGTGTGTAGGGCACTTTTTTGGCATCCTGTTTTATGGCTGCAATGGAAGGGAAATCTATTGCCTAAAATAGGAGAAAAAATTACTTTGTAAGGGCTGTAAAGTTGTGGGATATGCTATTAATTGTCCCAGTTAAACATTATTTGTATTGTTTTTTTGCTCAATATATATATATATAAATATATCTATATATATATATATATATATATCTATATATAGATATATATATATAGATATATATAGATATGTATATATATATAAAAGCATGATGAGTGAGAATGTTACACACACTAACTGACCTCGGCCTGTCTTCATCTGTTTGGCTGGTATTTTCCTCTCTTTCTCTGGTCTCTGGTTGTTGATCGGCTTCACTGTCGGATGTTTCAGAGGATGTATAGTCTTCTGCAGCTGAAAGATGCACCAATTCAGGATTTGATATGGCTCGGCGTGCCGATGTGCCAGTTGATGTAGATGGCTTCTCATCTTCAACAGTCCTGTAAATTATAAAAATCCTTAGTAATAACGTGAAGTACAATCTTGAGTAGGCCAGCAGTGTTGACAATTTTTTAAAGTGGCCTAAAAGCCAGGATGTGCTGAGGCCAAGGCAATGTTTGAGCAAGGGATTAAAGTAAATTCCTTGTATAAATTTACACTGACCTGTAGACATCATAATCCTCTGGGACAGGCGGCTCTTCCTCTGTGACGGACGGCTCTTCCACTGTGACGGGCGGCTCTTCCTCTGTGACGGACGGCTCTTCCTCTGTGACGGACGGCTCTTCCTCTGGGACGGGCGGCTCTTCCTCTGGGACGGGCGGCTCTTCCTCTGGGACGGGCGGCTCTTCCTCTGGGACGGGTGGCTCTTCCTCTGGGACGGGCAGCTCTTCCTCTGGGACGGGCGGCTCTTCCACTGTGACGGGTGGCTCTTCCTCTGGGACGGACGGCTCTTCCACTGTGACGGACGGCTCTTCCTCTGTGACGGACGGCTCTTCCTCTGGGACGGGCGGCTCTTCCTCTGGGACGGGCGGCTCTTCCACTGTGACGGGCGGCTCTTCCTCTGTGACGGACGGCTCTTCCTCTGTGACGGACAGCTCTTCCTCTGGGACGGGCGGCTCTTCCTCTGGGACGGGCGGCTCTTCCTCTGGGACGGGCGACTCCTCCTCGATGACTGTAGACATTTCCTCCTCAACAGGCAGCACTTCCTCCTCATTAGGCAGCTCTTGCTCACTGGCTGTCAGCTCCTCCTGCACAGGTGATGCCCCCTCATCTTCAACAATCCTGTAAATATAAAATACACATGATTATTTGGCATAGTTCAGAACATATATGCAAATCTATAAAGCTTACACAAGTATGAACATCAGTATTCAAAGAATAAGATGCTAGTGGGGCATACCTGGCCATAGTTGGTTTCTCGGGTACTATAAACCCTCTGTCCTCCAGGAAGGAGATAAGATCGTCCTTTGTAGTGATCTCTGGAATCTTGTCATAAGGGATATATGTTCCTTTTGTTGCAATTGCTATCAGTGAGTTTCTAGATTCTTTCACTAGCGCATCCTTCTCCTCTTGTGTACAGCATCTAAGGCATTGTCGTGTAAGGTGCTGTGGCAGTTGAGTAAATGCTTTGTAACATAGTGGACATGTCTTCAGCATCCTGAAGCCGCTGTAAAAAAGAAAAATGGAAGATCAGGAACAATATCAGTGAGAATCTAGCTTTTCCACCCACTAATATCAACCAGCATTTTTTATGTTTCAGCAGGATAACTGGATTTCAAAAATCTGATTTTTTTTTACAACAAATACACAGCTCATGAGAAAAGGCACGTCTCATCATTGCCATAGATTTTTTTAAAAAGATGAGGGCTGGCTCTAGAGTGTATTTTGACCACCAATAGCCAGCCCTCATTTTTGGTCACAAAAACGGACAAACGTACACAATTTTTTAAGGAGCAATTGTTTAGCACAAGTTAATGCACTTTTATAGCATACTACACAAATTGTGGCAATATTGTGCACATAACACATGCGGTTTTTTATCATATGCATGTTCCTAGATCTTGCGCAAATCTGAGGTTTTGCAAGAATTATTTAGATTGACAAAGATACCGTGCAAAAAATTAATGTGGTATTGACTATGCAAATGCTTATACAGTTTTGCACATGACCGGCACTCATTTATCAGTCAAAAAGGAGAAAAAACGAGTGAGCGAGCAAGTACATATACAGTTTAAAGCCTTTTCACACTGCAAACTTTGAAAGATACAGAAAGACCGCGCCAAAAACATAAACCCTTTCTGTGACTGAGCCTGAACAATTGCAAGCCTTAACATGATGTTATAATACACTTTCACACCGCAATCCTTCCCCCTCCCCCCACCACAGTAATACAACCAAGCTAAAAAGTTTGCAGAGGTCACAGAGAGGACATCAGATTAGGCACCTGATTCCAGTACAAACTATATGAGTACAAGCATACTTATACACCTGATTCCAGTACAAGCTATATGAGTACAAGTATACTTATACACCTGATTCCAGTACAAGCTATATGAGTACAAGTATACTTATACACCGGATTCCAGTACACGCTATATGAGTACAAGTATACTTATACACCTGATTCCAGTACAAGCTCAGATGATGCTGCAGTATAGTTAGGCACCTGATCCCAATACATGCTGTATGTTAACCTCTTCTGCAAATACTCCCATGGTCTCAGTGTACCCCAGAATGCATGCTGCAATGGTGTCCAGAAAGAGTATTTCTAGAAGCAACACATACCTCTGCAGATTCATATTTCCCTCCCACTCACTATCCCACCAGGTGTACTTGACGCGCCCCCTGGGCCTGTGTCGCGCTGCGTTGCGCACGCGGGAGCTTACCCGGAGCCGGATCTGTTTAGGGTTGTAGTCTCGTGGCGGTGACCCGGTCCGTGCCCAGGGAGTCAAACTGGACGGCAGTCTGTTAGCGGTAGAAAATGGTTGATGACTACGCCACCCGTTGAATGCAGCCAGGGGGCTGCTGCTGCAGGGCAGACCGCTGAGGCCGGTGGAAGGATGGTGCAGCGTGATAGTATAACCCCCAACGGGAGGGGTATGGCCTCAGGGCAGCCGACGTGGATGATGGGGGTAGCAGGAACCACTCAGAGACAGTATGGTAGCGTTCAGGGTCTTTACTGGTAACAACGATAGACCCTCCCGGAGTACTTGCTAGCGAACGGGGCCTGGTCAGTCCTTGAGCAGATGGGATCTCCCCTGGCCAGGCGTAGTTGTAGGCCTCCCAAGCTGACTGTACTCTTCTGGCTACCTTGCTAGAAGCTGATGTAAGTAGCCCACGTCCCTGAGTGTACCGTGTGGTGCTCACCCGTATGGCCGGCGACTCGGGGCCTTCTAATGGCTTCCGCTCCACGATGGCGGTGCTGGTCCCACGCGTGTGACCGGGCCTTCGGGCTTCTGGGCCAGGGGACCTGAAATCCCCTGCCTGACGGATTCTGCTGCTGGGTAGAAGTTAGTCCCCACAGCCTCGGACTCCGGGTCCGGTAAAGAATCTTCTTAGTCAGGGCGAGCTCTTTAGCTGCCAGCCCCTGACTCCTTGTGACTCTGCTGCTTCCTATGCTGCTCTTGTCTCTACTCTTCCTGGACTCACTAACCCTGCCTCAGCCCCGGGTTTATACAGGGGAAGTTCTTCCCCTCCCAAGGTTGGGCAGGAGGTGTGGCATGCACAGGATCCCTGACCAAAGGACCTCCCACCTGCTCTCAGACGTAATATCTCTATCACTGTGACAACCAGACCCCTGGGGTGTCACACTCCCCCCTAGTGAAATTTAGTACTCCGGGACTAAACACTTTTTAGAAAAATATAACAAGGTATATCAAAGAACAATAAAATACAATAAGGAAACACAATAAGATGGTCACGGATGTCCGCAACCGGGTGCAGTCTTTGAAGAAAAGCAAAGGTGTCCATTTCACCAACACAGGGAGACGTAACCAGGTAGGGGTCTGTCCTACCCCGAGTCCTTAACAGTCTCTAGTCCATCCTGGGTTACGCTCCAACTATATACAAAGGATTCCCGGTAAATCCACCGAAGACTCCTAAAAACAACTAGAAACACAAAATTACACACAAGCAACAATAAACAGGTAAACATTGTAAAACAACTCAAACATTTAGATCCTCCAACGTGCGGGTAACTGGCCTCTAGTGGCCCTAGTGGACCTACGGAGCTGACTGTCTGGCCCTGAACTACAGGGTGTAGGAGCTGTCAAGGGTAAACTGGGCAGCTGTCTACCGGCTCTTTGTCTCACTAGGGGTACGGCAGGCTCACTATAAGCAGAGGGTGGATTCTCCTGTTCCGCTTGGGTGGAGTCTTCTGCCTCCTGGACCGGCTGCTCTTCCAGCTCTACCCGTTGCTCCGTAGGTTCTTGGGATGATGGTTGGAGGAAGGTGAGTACGGGTACCACAACTGCACCATTGACTTGAGTCCAAGACCGAGGGAAGTCCCCGAGCACGGTACTAACCATATCTTCCCTTTCTTCCACGGGTCGATGGTCTTCCTGTTCCTCCTCAGGGTTCCTCAGTTGTTCGGGGCACTTCTTCAGGTGGTCCCGGGATACAATGGCTGTGGTTTCCCCTCCGTCTTTACTGATGGTACAGACCTTCGGGTTCTCGTGGCTTGAGGGCAGTACGGTGTACGGGTCCTTCTCCCACTGGTCGTCCAACTTGTGGAGCCGTCTCTTCCTCTTCAAGACCTGCTCTCCGGGTACCAGGGGAACAGCGGGAGCATACTGGTTGTAAGTCTTCTCTTGTCTTTCCCTAGCCTGACAGAGACTTCGCTCCACGCTCTCCTGTACTTTCCGGTACTGCTGCTGCCTCTCTGTGTCCCAGTCTGTTTCTGGTGAAGTGTCCTCGGGCGTCAGGACTCCCATTTCCAGGTCAACAGGTAACTTACCAGGTCTTGCCCTCATTAGGTAAGCCGGGGTACAGTTGGTGGAACCTACCGGGATGTGGTTGTATAGGTCCACCAGATCGGGCAACTTCTCAGGCCACAGACTGCGTTCTTCCAGGGGCAACGTTTTTAGAAGATCCATTACCACCTGGTTCATTTTCTCACAAAGTCCATTAGTTTGCGGATGGTAGGGTGTCGTCCTTATCTTCCGGCAGCCATACAGATTGCAGAATTCCTGGAAGACCTCCGCTTCAAAGGCAGGTCCCTGGTCCGTCAGCACTTGGTCCGGGTACCCGTGTGGACGGCAAAAGTGCTGCTGGAAGGCTCTAGCTGCTGTTCGAGCCGTTAAGTCCTTGACGGGGACGACAACCAGAAACCGGGAGTAATGATCCACGATGGTTAACGCGTAGACGTAGCCACTTCTGCTGGGGGTCAGTTTTACATGATCCAAGGCTACCAGTTCCAACGGTTGCCGGGTGACGATGGACTGCAGGGGAGTCTTCTGGCTGGCCCGGTCCTTCCTTCTCAGATTGCACGGGCCACAGTCTCTGCACCACTTCTCGATGGTTCCCCTCATGCCTACCCAGTGGAACCGCTCGCGCAGCAGGAACTCCAGCTTTTTCCACCCGAAGTGTCCAGCTCCGTCGTGGTATGCCTCCATCACCATGGCTGCGTCTCTTCGTGGCACCACTACTTGCCAGAGTAGTTCATGCGTCCTGGAGTTAACCATTCTGCGGCACAACTTCCCCTTGTAAAGGAACAGTCGACTCTTCTCTGCCCATAGTTGTTTGGCTTCCTCTGGAGCGTCTGATTCCAGGCTAGCCTCCGGGCGAGTCAGCATCTCCTTCACCAGTCGGACGGCAGGGTCGCTGTCTTGCGTTTCCGCCCAGTTGTAGTGAGGTAAGGGGTTCAACGTAGCAGCCTGCTTACTCCTTACCCGGTGGGAATACTGGATAGTCCCATGACGGTGGAACGCAGGGAGTTCAACTTCTTCCAGTCCCTCCGGATCTTCTCCTCCGTCCGGCAGGTTGGGCATCCTGGACAGGGCGTCCGCGTTGGTATTGGAGCGCCCTGCCCGGTATTTAATTGTGAACTCGTAGTTGGACAGACGGGCCATCCACCTCTGCTCCAGGGCACTGAGTCTTGCCGTGTCCAGGTGTGTCAGCGGGTTGTTATCCGTGTATACGGTGAACCGGGAAGAAGCGAGGTAATGCTTAAAGCGCTCGGTGACTGCCCATACCACGGCCAGGAACTCTAGCTTAAATGAGCTATAATTCTCGGGATCCCTTTCGGTGGGTCGCAGTTTTCGGCTGGCATAGGCGATTACTCGTTCTTTCCCCTGCTGAATCTGGGACAGTACGGCTCCTAGCCCGACGTTACTGGCGTCGGTGTAGAGGATGAAGGGCTGGCTATAGTCCGGATACGCCAAGATTTCATCCCCCGTGAGGGCCATCTTCAGCTGTCGGAAGGACTCTTCCTCTAGCTCTTCCCATTTGAAGGGCGGCTTCTGGTTCTTGGCCTTCCGGGACTGGCCTATCAGGAGGTCCTGCATAGGCGCCGCCTTTTTGGTGAAACCGGGAATAAACCTTCGGTAGTAGCCTACCAACCCTAGGAACTGCCGCACTTCTTTTACGCTGGAAGGGCTTGGCCATCCTTTGATTGCTGTGATCTTATCGGGGTCGGGAGCCACTCCGTCAGCGCTCACCACGTGTCCCAGGTATTGCACCTTTGGTTTCAGGAGGTGACACTTGGAGGGTTTCACCTTTAGGCCGTAACTCGCCAGAGCTTCGAACACCTCCGCCAGGTGTTTCAGGTGGTCCTCATAAGTTTTGGAGTATACGATGACATCGTCCAGGTACAACAGGACCGTCTCGAAGTTTCTGTGGCCCAGACAGCACTCCATTAATCGTTGGAAGGTTCCTGGGGCGTTGCAGAGTCCGAACGGCATGCAGGTGAACTCGCTAAGTCCCATCGGGGTGGTGAATGCGGTCTTCTCCCGGTCCGCCTCTGCTACAGGAACCTGCCAGTACCCGCTAGTGAGATCCAAGGTAGAGAAGAAGTTAGCAGATCTTAAAGCAGCCAATGACTCCTCTATCCTTGGTAAGGGGTACGCATCCTTGTGTGTGATACGGTTGATTTTCCGGTAATCTACACACATCCTCATGGTGTTGTCTTTCTTTTTGACTAAAACTAGTGGGGCTGCCCAGGGGCTACAGCTATCCCGGATTACCCCAGCCTCCTTCATGTCTCTAAGCATCCCCTTGGCGTGTTGGTAATGTGCAGGGGGTACGGGTCGATACCTCTCTTTTATGGGAGGATGATCTCCCGTGGGGATGCGGTGTTCTACCCCCTTGACTCGCCCGAAGTCTAACGGGTGTTTACTAAACACTCTCTCATACTCTTGAACCACCCGATAGACTCCTTGTTTCTGGTGTGAGGGAGTGGAGTCAGTACCCAGATGTAGTTGCTGACACCAGTCCTCCATGTCTTTCTTAGAGCCGTTACCTTCCTCCGGGTGAGATGGAGGCAAGGGTTCCACAGATTGTATAGAATTTTGATTAGTGGTATATAATTTGGCTAGCGTGGCATACCGGGGCAGGTACACTTCCCTCTCCCCGATATTTATTATGCGAACGGGCACCCTCCCATGGCGTACATTGACCACCCCCCGTGCTGTCAAAATGGTGGGCCTACTGTCTGAGTAAACTGGTTCTACCATTGCCTGGTAATCTCTACCTCTCAGACCAATAGCTGCCCGGCACCAAATCATCATTTCACTTTTTGGGGGCATGGCAATAGGAAAAGGGTCACACATTCTTACGCTACCAATCTCACCGCCGGAGAGTTCCACTTGTTGCCGTTGCATCAGTGCCCGGATCTCTTTCTGGAGCACCCGCTGCTCGCCGGAGCTGGCATTCTTGGCAACCTGCTGTAAAAGGAAAATCACCTCTGCAAGACAATTTTCAATTACATTAGTTCCTAGAGTTATTTTTGGGTGACTCTCATGTTTGTCAATATCTACAATGATCAGTCCCTGTGCGGCCAGTTCGACTCTACCAATTTTGATGGTCACCTCTTTAAATCCGATCTGTGGCACGGGCTGACCATTGCTGGCGATGATACTCAAGTCGTCGTCAGGGTAGCGGGTAATATCCGAGTCATTCCAGTACTGCTTGAAGAGCACGTACGGGATGGTGGTGACCTGTGACCCGGTGTCCAGTAGGGCACTCATGGGAATGCCATCCAGTACCACAGGCAAGACTGGACGTCCTCCCACATATCTGTCGCGCCAGTTCGATGGGCCTGGTGATCTTTTTCCTGGGGGTTGGCCCTCTACCCCAGGTTGTGCCCGTTTAAAGAACAGTACCTTTCCATATGTCCGGGTTGATTGCAGCGGCGGCAGATGGGTCGTCCGTCCTCGCTGTATCGGTCACTGGGTCTTCCTCTGGCCGGTGGGGTCCTCCTTGGTCGACGCCACGGGATGTCCTCCGGTCCGGATGCCAGCTGGATCTTCCCTGGAGTGGAAACCTGTAAAGACTGCACAGTTCGGGTTAGCGCAGCAACGCTTTTAGCTAGCTCTTGGACCTGATGGTGTAGGTCTGGAGCCGGGTCATTGTCCAAAGCCTGCACATCAGCTCCCACAGGCCCTGCTGACAAGGGCGCCGCCTCCTGGTAGTAAGTGGTAGTGGGGCGTCTGTGGGTCACAACGCCACCTGGTGCCGGTTCTCGGAGCACCCGGATGGCTCTGTCCTTGAACTGTGCAAATTCTAGATGAGGGTCCTGTAAGGCCATTGCCCGCAACTGGGTGCGGTGGGCATTGCAATATAAACCCTCTATAAATTGTTCGGTCAACAGCCTGTCCTCGTTTCCCACTCCATTAGGGTCGGTCTGCTTAATGGCCCTCAGGGCCTCTTGTAGGTTGAGTGCATAGTCCCTTATACTCTCATGCGCTCGCTGCTTGCACCCGTAGAATCTAAGTTTAATCTCGGCTGAGGTGCGGGTATCAAAGGTGTCCTTCAGCCGGGTTAGTATCCCTGCGACAGTCTTCCTCCCAGGTGGCCAGGATTTTACTTCCCTTTTGGCTGCCCCAGTTAGTTGGGCCACCAGGATGCTCACTTTTTGCTCTTCTGTGAGGGGGTACACCTGGAAGAGGCTATCCAGCTTTTCTCTAAAGTCATGCAGGGTATGTGACTCCCCTGAGTACTGGGGTAGCCAAGCTGCTCCCGGAATATAGGGCATGGTGAAGGGCATAACTGCAACAGTGGTAGCGCTGGCGGGGGTTGAGGCAGTGGAGCTCTCCTCCGTATCCGACATCTTCCCCCCCCCTAGTGGACCGTGGCCTACCTTGCGATGATCCTGTTCCGTAGGCCGCGGCTCCGCAGTGGATCGTCAGGGTTGAGGACCTTCCGTCGCGCTCCTGTGACGTCGGCGTCTGCTGGGCTCCTTCCAGGACCTTACGCAACGTCCGGACGTGAGGCGGGGCTTCAGTTCTCGCGCGCTTTCGGAGTCCACGCCCCTCTTCTTCCCGCGCGGCGTCCTCAAGATGGCGTCCAATGGCGGGAAAACTCCACGGATGGCGGGAAGAAGGCTGAAGATGGCGCCGGATGGCGGGAAACTTCACCGATGGCGGGAAGAAGGCTGAAGATGGCGGGAATCTTCACCGATGGCGGGAATCTTCACCACTGGTAAGTTTGAACAGTCTTTGCTTTTCAGGCACGCAGTACCCGGTGGTTGCGGGCACGTGATCCTGCCGACTACGCCAAAGTTGACGCGCCCCCTGGGCCTGTGTCGCGCTGCGTTGCGCACGCGGGAGCTTACCCGGAGCCGGATCTGTTTAGGGTTGTAGTCTCGTGGCGGTGACCCGGTCCGTGCCCAGGGAGTCAAACTGGACGGCAGTCTGTTAGCGGTAGAAAATGGTTGATGACTACGCCACCCGTTGAATGCAGCCAGGGGGCTGCTGCTGCAGGGCAGACCGCTGAGGCCGGTGGAAGGATGGTGCAGCGTGATAGTATAACCCCCAACGGGAGGGGTATGGCCTCAGGGCAGCCGACGTGGATGATGGGGGTAGCAGGAACCACTCAGAGACGGTATGGTAGCGTTCAGGGTCTTTACTGGTAACAACGATAGACCCTCCCGGAGTACTTGCTAGCGAACGGGGCCTGGTCAGTCCTTGAGCAGATGGGATCTCCCCTGGCCAGGCGTAGTTGTAGGCCTCCCAAGCTGACTGTACTCTTCTGGCTACCTTGCTAGAAGCTGATGTAAGTAGCCCACGTCCCTGAGTGTACCGTGTGGTGCTCACCCGTATGGCCGGCGACTCGGGGCCTTCTAATGGCTTCCGCTCCACGATGGCGGTGCTGGTCCCACGCGTGTGACCGGGCCTTCGGGCTTCTGGGCCAGGGGACCTGAAATCCCCTGCCTGACGGATTCTGCTGCTGGGTAGAAGTTAGTCCCCACAGCCTCGGACTCCGGGTCCGGTAAAGAATCTTCTTAGTCAGGGCGAGCTCTTTAGCTGCCAGCCCCTGACTCCTTGTGACTCTGCTGCTTCCTATGCTGCTCTTGTCTCTACTCTTCCTGGACTCACTAACCCTGCCTCAGCCCCGGGTTTATACAGGGGAAGTTCTTCCCCTCCCAAGGCTGGGCAGGAGGTGTGGCATGCACAGGATCCCTGACCAAAGGACCTCCCACCTGCTCTCAGACGTAATATCTCTATCACTGTGACAACCAGACCCCTGGGGTGTCACATACTTACCTTCTTTTGGGCGGCATGGTTGTAATTGGCTAAGGTCACAGCTTCTCTAGTGCACTAATCACCCTTGTTGCTCCTGAGCACTGGATCAAATTAAACTTCCCTCCGAAACTCCTTTTCCTTTTCCTAAAATGATGGTTTATTTGAATGTAAATCATGAATCTGCTCCGATTGGTTAATGCAACTTAGTAGGCGTAGCTTTTTCTTGATGAGAGCTGGCTACAGGTACTTCCAGGACGACCCGTAGCCAGCCCTCACCCTTGGAATAGCTCAATGAGGATGAGAGCTGGCTACAGGTGCCTCCAGGGCGACCCCTAGCCAGCCCTCACCCTTGGAGCAGCTCAATGAGGATGAGAGCTGGCTACAGGTGCCTCCAGGGCGACCCGTAGCCAGCCCTCACCCTTGGAATAGCTCAATGAGGATGAGAGCTGGCTACAGGTGCCTCCAGGGCGACCCCTAGCCAGCCCTCACCCTTGGAATAGCTCAATGAGGATGAGAGCTGGCTACAGGTTTGATGATACCAAAAGCACTTAAAATTCAATCTGCAACAAAAAAAAGTCGCTCTGACGCCGCCGTTAAGGGCTGCGTCCGTTATCACGCTCATCTGATAAATTACGGGAAAAAAAAGGAAACTTTATAGCTTTTTTGGCGCGCTTATTTCACTGCCTTTTCCTACGCGCCGCCGTTCAGCGCAGCTTCCGTTATCACGCTCATCTAATGAATTATGGAAAAAAACGTAAATTTTGGCGCGCTTATTTCACCGCCCGTTCCTACGCGCCACGGTTCAGCGCACCTTCCGTTATCACGCTCATCTGATGAATTACGGAAAAAAAATGAAATGTAAACTTTATAGTTTTTTTGGCGCGCTTATTTCACCGCCCGTTCCTACGCGCCGCCATTCAGTGCAGCATCCGTTATCACGCTCATCTGATGAATTACGGAAAAAAAACGTAAACTTTATAGTTTTTTTGGCGCGCTTATTTCACCGCCCGTTCCTACGCGCCACCGTTCAACGCAGCTTCCGTTATCACGCTCATCTAATGAATTATGGAAAAAAAACGTACACTTTATAGCTTTTTTGGCGCGCTTATTTCACCGCCCGTTCCTACGCGCCGCCGTTCAGCTCAGCTTCCGTTATCACGCTCATCTGATGAATTACGGAAAAAAAACGTAAATTTTATAGTTTTTTTGGCGCGCTTATTTCACCGCCCGTTCCTACGTGCCGCCGTTCAGCGCAGCGTCCGTTATCACCCTCATCTGATGAATTACGGAAAAAAAAACGTAAACTTTATAGTTTTTTTGGCGCGCTTATTTCACCGCCCGTTCCTATGCGCCGCCGTTCAGCGCAGCGTCCGTTATCACGCTCAATGAGGATGAGAGCTGGCTACAGGTGCCTCCAGGGCGACCCCTAGCCAGCCCTCACCCTTGGAATAGCTCAATGAGGATGAGAGCTGGCTACAGGTTTGATGATACCAAAAGCACTTAAAATTCAATCTGCAACAAAAAAAAGTCGCTCTGACGCCGCCGTTAAGGGCTGCGTCCGTTATCACGCTCATCTGATAAATTACAGAAAAAAAACGTAAACTTTATCGTTTTTTTGGCGCACTTATTTCACCGCCCGTTCCTACGTGCCGCCGTTCAGCACAGCATCCGTTATCACGCTCATCTGATGAATTACGGAAAAAAAACGTAAACTTTATAGTTTTTTTGGCGCGCTTATTTCACCGCCCGTTCCTACGCGCCGCCATTCAGCGCAGCGTCCGTTATCACGCTCATCTGATGAATTACGGAAAAAAACGTAAACTTTATAGTTTTTTTGGCGCGCTTATTTCACCGCCCGTTCCTACGCGCCGCCGTTCAACGCAGCTTCCGTTATCACGCTCATCTAATGAATTATGGAAAAAAAACGTACACTTTATAGCTTTTTTGGCGCGCTTATTTCACCGCCCGTTCCTACGCGCCGCCGTTCAGCGCAGCTTCCGTTATCACCCTCATCTGATGAATTACGGAAAAAAAACGTAAACTTTATAGTTTTTTTGGCGCGCTTATTTCACTGCCCGTTCCTATGCGCCGCCGTTCAGCGCAGCGTCCGTTATCACGCTCAATGAGGATGAGAGTTGGCTACAGGTGCCTCCAGGGCGACACGTAGCCAGCTCTCACCCTTCGAATAGCTCAATGAGGATGAGAGCTGGCTACAGGTGCCTCCAGGGCGACCCCTAGCCAGCCCTCACCTTTGGAGCAGCTCAATGAGGATGAGAGCTGGCTACAGGTGCCTCCAGGGCGACCCCTAGCCAGCCCTCACCCTTGGAGCAGCTCAATGAGGATGAGAGCTGGCTACAGGTGCCTCCAGGGCGACCCCTAGCCAGCCCTCACCCTTGGAGCAGCTCAATGAGGATGAGAGCTGGCTACAGGTGCCTCCAGGGCGACCCCTAGCCAGCCCTCACCCTTGGAGCAGCTCAATGAGGATGAGAGCTGGCTACAGGTGCCTCCAGGGCGACCCCTAGCCAGCCCTCACCCTTGGAGCAGCTCAATGAGGATGAGAGCTGGCTACAGGTGCCTCCAGGGCGACCCCTAGCCAGCCCTCACCCTTGGAGCAGCTCAATGAGGATGAGAGCTGGCTACAGGTGCCTCCAGGGCGACCCCTAGCCAGCCCTCACCCTTGGAGCAGCTCAATGAGGATGAGAGCTGGCTACAGGTGCCTCCAGGGCGACCCCTAGCCAGCCCTCACCCTTGGAGCAGCTCAATGAGGATGAGAGCTGGCTACAGGTGCCTCCAGGGCGACCCTTAGCCAGCCCTCACCCTTGGAATAGCTCAATGAGGATGAGAGCTGGCTACAGGTTTGATGATAGCAAAAGCACTTAAAATTCAATCTGCAACAAAAAAAAGTCGCTCTGACGCCGCCGTTAAGGGCTGCGTCCGTTATCACGGTGATCTGCTAAGTTACAGAAAAAAAACGTAAACTTTATCGTTTTTTTGGCGCACTTATTTCATCGCCCGTTCCTACGTGCCGCCGTTCAGCACAGCATCCGTTATCACGCTCATCTGATGAATTACGGAAAAAAAACGTAAACTTTATAGTTTTTTAGGCGCGCTTATTTCACCGCCCGTTCCTACGCGCCGCCATTCAGCGCAGCGTCCGTTATCACGCTCATCTGATGAATTACGGAAAAAAAACATAAACTTTATAGTTTTTTTGGCGCGCTTATTTCACCGCCCGTTCCTACGCGCCGCCGTTCAGCGCAGCGTCCGTTATCACCCTCATCTGATGAATTACGGAAAAAAAACATAAACTTTATAGTTTTTTTGGCGCGCTTATTTCACCGCCCGTTCCTATGCGCCGCCGTTCAGCGCAGCGTCCGTTATCACGCTCAATGAGGATGAGAGCTGGCTACAAATGCCTCCAGGGCGACACGTAGCCAGCCCTCACCCTTGGAATAGCTCAATGAGGATGAGAGCTGGCTACAGGTGTCTCCAGGGCGACCCCTAGCCAGCCCTCACCCTTGGAGCAGCTCAATGAGGATGAGAGCTGGCTACAGGTGCCTCCAGGGCGAACCCTAGCCAGCCCTCACCCTTGGAGCAGCTCAATGAGGATGAGAGCTGGCTACAGGTGCCTCCAGGGCGACCCGTAGCCAGCCCTCACCCTTGGAGCAGCTCAATGAGGATGAGAGCTGGCTACAGGTGCCTCCAGGGCGACCCCTAGCCAGCCCTCACCCTTGGAGCAGCTCAATGAGGATGAGAGCTGGCTACAGGTGCCTCCAGGGCGACCCTTAGCCAGCCCTCACCCTTGGAATAGCTCAATGAGGATGAGAGCTGGCTACAGGTTTGATGATAGCAAAAGCACTTAAAATTCAAATGCAACAAAATAAAGTCGCTCTGACGCCGCCGTTAAGGGCTGCGTCCGTTATCACGCTGATCTGATAAATTACAGAAAAAAAACGTAAACTTTATCGTTTTTTTGGCGCACTTATTTCATCGCCCGTTCCTACGTGCCGCCTTTCAGCACAGCATCCGTTATCACGCTCATCTGATGAATTACGGAAAAAAAACGTAAACTTTATAGTTTTTTTGGCGCACTTATTTCATCGCCCGTTCCTACGTGCCGCCGTTCAGCACAGCATCCGTTATCACGCTCATCTGATGAATTACGGAAAAAAAACGTAAACTTTATAGTTTTTTTGGCGCGCTTATTTCACAGCCCGTTCCTACGCGCCGCCATTCAGCGCGGCGTCCGTTATCACGCTCATCTGATGAATTACGGAAAAAAAACGTAAACTTTATAGTTTTTTTGGCGCGCTTATTTCACCGCCCGTTCCTACGCGCCGCCGTTCAGCGCAGCGTCCGTTATCACCCTCATCTGATGAATTACGGAAAAAAAACGTAAACTTTATAGTTTTTTTAGCGCGCTTATTTCACCGCCCGTTCCTATGCGCCGCCGTTCAGCGCAGCGTCCGTTATCACGCTCAATGAGGATGAGAGCTGGCTACAAGTGCCTCCAGGGCGACACGTAGCCAGCCCTCACCCTTGGAATAGCTCAATGAGGATGAGAGCTGGCTACAGGTGCCTCCAGGGCGACCCCTAGCCAGCCCTCACCCTTGGAGCAGCTCAATGAGGATGAGAGCTGGCTACAGGTGCCTCCAGGGCGACCCCTAGCCAGCCCTCACCCTTGGAGCAGCTCAATGAGGATGAGAGCTGGTTACAGGTGCCTCCAGGGCGACCCCTAGCCAGCCCTCACCCTTGGAGCAGCTCAATGAGGATGAGAGCTGGCTACAGGTGCCTCCAGGGCGACCCCTAGCCAGCCCTCACCCTTGGAGCAGCTCAATGAGGATGAGAGCTGGCTACAGGTGCCTCCAGGGCGACCCCTAGCCAGCCCTCACCCTTGGAGCAGCTCAATGAGGATGAGAGCTGGCTACAGGTGCCTCCAGGGCGACCCCTAGCCAGCCCTCACCCTTGGAATAGCTCAATGAGGATGAGAGCTGGCTACAGGTTTGATGATAGCAAAAGCACTTAAAATTCAATCTGCAACAAAATAAAGTCGCTCTGACGCCGCCGTTAAGGGCTGCGTCCGTTATCACGCTGATCTGATAAATTACAGAAAAAAAACGTAAACTTTATCGTTTTTTTGGCGCACTTATTTCATCGCCCGTTCCTACGTGCCGCCGTTCAGCACAGCATCCGTTATCACGCTCATCTGATGAATTACGGAAAAAAAACGTAAACTTTATAGTTTTTTTGGCGCGCTTATTTCACTGCCCGTTCCTACGCGCCGCCATTCAGCGCAGCGTCCGTTATCACGCTCATCTGATGAATTACGGAAAAAAAACGTAAACTTTATAGTTTTTTTGGCGCGCTTATTTCACCGCCCGTTCCTACGCGCCGCCGTTCAGCGCAGCGTCCGTTATCACCCTCATCTGATGAATTACGGAAAAAAAACGTAAACTTTATAGTTTTTTTGGCGCGCTTATTTCACCGCCCGTTCCTATGCGCCGCCGTTCAGCGCAGCGTCCGTTATCACGCTCAATGAGGATGAGAGCTGGCTACAAGTGCCTCCAGGGCGACACGTAGCCAGCCCTCACCCTTGGAATAGCTCAATGAGGATGAGAGCTGGCTACAGGTGCCTCCAGGGCGACCCCTAGCCAGCCCTCACCGTTGGAGCAGCTCAATGAGGATGAGAGCTGGCTACAGGTGCCTCCAGGGCGACCCCTAGCCAGCCCTCACCCTTGGAGCAGCTCAATGAGGATGAGAGCTGGCTACAGGTGCCTCCAGGGCGACCCCTAGCCAGCCCTCACCCTTGGAGCAGCTCAATGAGGATGAGAGCTGGCTACAGGTGCCTCCAGGGCGACCCCTAGCCAGCCCTCACCCTTGGAGCAGCTCAATGAGGATGAGAGCTGGCTAGAGGTGCCTCCAGGGAGACCCCTAGCCAGCCCTCACCCTTGGAGCAGCTCAATGAGGATGAGAGCTGGCTACAGGTGCCTCCAGGGCGACCCCTAGCCAGCCCTCACCCTTGGAATAGCTCAATGAGGATGAGAGCTGGCTACAGGTTTGATGATAGCAAAAGCACTTAAAATTCAATCTGCAACAAAATAAAGTCGCTCTGACGCCGCCGTTAAGGGCTGCGTCCGTTATCACGCTGATCTGATAAATTACAGAAAAAAAACGTAACCTTTATCGTTTTTTTGGCGCACTTATTTCATCGCCCGTTCCTACGTGCCGCCGTTCAGCACAGCATCCGTTATCACGCTCATCTGATGAATTACGGAAAAAAAACGTAAACTTTATAGTTTTTTTGGCGCGCTTATTTCACCGCCCGTTCCTACGCGCCGCCATTCAGCGCAGCGTCCGTTATCACGCTCATCTGATGAATTACGGAAAAAAACCGTAAACTTTATAGTTTTTTTGGCGCGCTTATTTCACCGCCCGTTCCTATGCGCCGCCGTTCAGCGCAGCGTCCGTTATCACGCTCAATGAGGATGAGAGCTGGCTACAAGTGCCTCCAGGGCGACACGTAGCCAGCCCTCACCCTTGGAATAGCTCAATGAGGATGTGAGCTGGCTACAGGTGCCTCCAGGGCGATCCCTAGCCAGCCCTCACCCTTGGAGCAGCTCAATGAGGATGAGAGCTGGCTACAGGTGCCTCCAGGGCGACCCCTAGCCAGCCCTCACCCTTGGAGCAGCTCAATGAGGATGAGAGCTGGCTACAGGTGCCTCCAGGGCGACCCCTAGCCAGCCCTCACCCTTGGAGCAGCTCAATGAGGATGAGAGCTGGCTACAGGTGCCTCCAGGGCGACCCCTAGCCAGCCCTCACCCTTGGAGCAGCTCAATGAGGATGAGAGCTGGCTACAGGTGCCTCCAGGGCGACCCCTAGCCAGCCCTCACCCTTGGAGCAGCTCAATGAGGATGAGAGCTGGCTACAGGTGCCTCCAGGGCGACCCCTAGCCAGCCCTCACCCTTGGAGCAGCTCAATGAGGATGAGAGCTGGCTACAGGTGCCTCCAGGGCGACCCCTAGCCAGCCCTCACCCTTGGAGCAGCTCAATGAGGATGAGAGCTGGCTACAGGTGCCTCCAGGGCGACCCGTAGCCAGCCCTCACCCTTGGAGCAGCTCAATGAGGATGAGAGCTGGCTACAGTTGCCTCCAGGGCGACCCCTAGCCAGCCCTCACCCTTGGAGCAGCTCAATGAGGATGAGAGCTGGCTACAGGTGCCTCCAGGGCGACCCCTAGCCAGCCCTCACCCTTGGAGCAGCTCAATGAGGATGAGAGCTGGCTACAGGTGCCTCCAGTGCGACCCCTAGCCAGCCCTCACCCTTGGAGCAGCTCAATGAGGATGAGAGCTGGCTACAGGTGCCTCCAGGGCGACCCCTAGCCAGCCCTCACCCTTGGAGCAGCTCAATGAGGATGAGAGCTGGCTACAGGTGCCTCCAGGGCGACCCCTAGCCAGCCCTCACCCTTGGAATAGCTCAATGAGGATGAGAGCTGGCTACAGGTTTGATGATAGCAAAAGCACTTAAAATTCAATCTGCAACAAAATAAAGTCGCTCTGACGCCGCCGTTAAGGGCTGCGTCCGTTATCACGCTGATCTGATATATTACAGAAAAAAAACGTAAACTTTATCGTTTTTTTGGCGCACTTATTTCATCGCCCGTTCCTACGTGCCGCCGTTCAGCACAGCATCCGTTATCACGCTCATCTGATGAATTACGGAAAAAAAACGTAAACTTTATAGTTTTTTTGGCGCGCTTATTTCACCGCCCGTTCCTACGCGTCGCCATTCAGCGCAGCGTCCGTTATCACGCTCATCTGATGAATTACGGAAAAAAAACGTAAACTTTATAGTTTTTTTGGCGCGCTTATTTCACCGCCCGTTCCTATGCGCCGCCGTTCAGCGCAGCGTCCGTTATCACGCTCAATGAGGATGAGAGCTGGCTACAAGTGCCTCCAGGGCGACACGTAGCCAGCCCTCACCGTTGGAATAGCTCAATGAGGATGTGAGCTGGCTACAGGTGCCTCCAGGGCGACCCCTAGCCAGCCCTCACCCTTGGAGCAGCTCAATGAGGATGAGAGCTGGCTACAGGTGCCTCCAGGGCGACCCCTAGCCAGCCCTCACCCTTGGAGCAGCTCAATGAGGATGAGAGCTGGCTACAGGTGCCTCCAGGGCGACCCCTAGCCAGCCCTCACCCTTGGAGCAGCTCAATGAGGATGAGAGCTGGCTACAGGTGCCTCCAGGGCGACCCCTAGCCAGCCCTCACCCTTGGAGCAGCTCAATGAGGATGAGAGCTGGCTACAGGTGCCTCCAGGGCGACCCCTAGCCAGCCCTCACCCTTGGAGCAGCTCAATGAGGATGAGAGCTGGCTACAGGTGCCTCCAGTGCGACCCCTAGCCAGCCCTCACCCTTGGAGCAGCTCAATGAGGATGAGAGCTGGCTACAGGTGCCTCCAGGGCGACCCGTAGCCAGCCCTCACCCTTGGAGCAGCTCAATGAGGATGAGAGCTGGCTACAGTTGCCTCCAGGGCGACCCCTAGCCAGCCCTCACCCTTGGAGCAGCTCAATGAGGATGAGAGCTGGCTACAGGTGCCTCCAGGGCGACCCCTAGCCAGCCCTCACCCTTGGAGCAGCTCAATGAGGATGAGAGCTGGCTACAGGTGCCTCCAGGGCGACCCCTAGCCAGCCCTCACCCTTGGAATAGCTCAATGAGGATGAGAGCTGGCTACAGGTTTGATGATAGCAAAAGCACTTAAAATTCAATCTGCAACAAAATAAAGTCGCTCTGACGCCGCCGTTAAGGGCTGCGTCCGTTATCACGCTGATCTGATATATTACAGAAAAAAAACGTAAACTTTATCGTTTTTTTGGCGCACTTATTTCATCGCCCGTTCCTACGTGCCGCCGTTCAGCACAGCATCCGTTATCACGCTCATCTGATGAATTACGGAAAAAAAACGTAAACTTTATAGTTTTTTTGGCGCGCTTATTTCACCGCCCGTTCCTACGCGCCGCCATTCAGCGCAGCGTCCGTTATCACGCTCATCTGATGAATTACGGAAAAAAAACGTAAACTTTATAGTTTTTTTGGCGCGCTTATTTCACCGCCCGTTCCTATGCGCCGCCGTTCAGCGCAGCGTCCGTTATCACGCTCAATGAGGATGAGAGCTGGCTACAAGTGCCTCCAGGGCGACACGTAGCCAGCCCTCACCCTTGGAATAGCTCAATGAGGATGTGAGCTGGCTACAGGTGCCTCCAGGGCGACCCCTAGCCAGCCCTCACCCTTGGAGCAGCTCAATGAGGATGAGAGCTGGCTACAGGTGCCTCCAGGGCGACCCCTAGCCAGCCCTCACCCTTGGAGCAGCTCAATGAGGATGAGAGCTGGCTACAGGTGCCTCCAGGGCGACCCCTAGCCAGCCCTCACCCTTGGAGCAGCTCAATGAGGATGAGAGCTGGCTACAGGTGCCTCCAGGGCGACCCCTAGCCAGCCCTCACCCTTGGAGCAGCTCAATGAGGATGAGAGCTGGCTACAGGTGCCTCCAGGGCGACCCCTAGCCAGCCCTCACCCTTGGAGCAGCTCAATGAGGATGAGAGCTGGCTACAGGTGCCTCCAGGGCGACCCCTAGCCAGCCCTCACCCTTGGAGCAGCTCAATGAGGATGAGAGCTGGCTACAGGTGCCTCCAGGGCGACCCCTAGCCAGCCCTCACCCTTGGAGCAGCTCAATGAGGATGAGAGCTGGCTACAGGTGCCTCCAGGGCGACCCCTAGCCAGCCCTCACCCTTGGAGCAGCTCAATGAGGATGAGAGCTGGCTACAGGTGCCTCCAGGGCGACCCGTAGCCAGCCCTCACCCTTGGAGCAGCTCAATGAGGATGAGAGCTGGCTACAGTTGCCTCCAGGGCGACCCCTAGCCAGCCCTCACCCTTGGAGCAGCTCAATGAGGATGAGAGCTGGCTACAGGTGCCTCCAGGGCGACCCCTAGCCAGCCCTCACCCTTGGAGCAGCTCAATGAGGATGAGAGCTGGCTACAGGTGCCTCCTGGGCGACCCTTAGCCAGCCCTCACCCTTGGAATAGCTCAATGAGGATTAGAGCTGGCTACAGGTTTGATGATAGCAAAAGCACTTAAAATTCAATCTGCAACAAAAAAAAGTCGCTCTGACGCCGCCGTTAAGGGCTGCGTTCGTTATCACGCTCATCTGATAAATTACGGAAAAAAAACGTAAACTTTATA
>NW_027362827.1:2567500-2650000 GCF_046119375.1 Phyllobates terribilis | reverse complement strand
ACATCCGAGTGCAGTCCAATGTTTTACGTGCACCCGTAGACTTGTATGGGTGCACATGGTCCGAATATCGAATGAGATTATTTTCTCATGCCAATAATCGCAGATCTGCACTGTCCCATAGTATAACATAGGGCCGAGTCCTATCCGATAAAACATCACATAGCATTCGGCCGTGTTATACGACAGTGTGAGCGAGCCCTTAGAGTCAAGGAATATTTACATGCAAATGATGATATTACTCTCCAAGTGTATATTTTTTTAGGCGAGTTCATAGTAAATGCTTTGCCTTTTTGACATGTGATCAACTAAAGAACAAGAAAGATTTAGGACCTCGCCTATACAGAAACGGAAAATAGTTTGGAGGACTTGCATGTCCTTTTTTATTTATTATGAGAAAATCATAAAAGATCCCGTTTTTTAACCATGCTGTGACTTTCTGCTGAGGGAGAGGGAGAGAGCTGCCCTATTCAGAGTCTGTAATAAGACCTGCTGACAAAAGTGTTGAAGATACAGTCTAATGTGAATTAACAATGAAAAAAAGTTAATTTAACAAATGGCTTGTATTTTTTAATACAAACTTTTTTTGTGTTTACAGCTCCTTTAAAGGGAATCTGTCATCAGGTTTTTGCCACCTAATCTGAGAGCAGCATAATGTAGGGTTAGAGGCACTGATTCCAGTAATGTGTCACTTACTGGGCTGCTTAGTGTTGTTTTGATAAAATCATTGATTTGTCAGAAGGTAATTATTACTAGATGACTAGTAAGTTCTGTAGGACCCCACCCCCATCACTGATCAGTAGATTTCTGTGTACACTGAGCATGGGCAGAAAGCTGCCAATCAGTGGTGTGGGCGGGGCTATACAGAGCGCAGCATTCAGAGAGCTGCTAGATCTGCAGCAGATAAAACGGTGATTTTCTCAAAATGACAACAAGCAGCTGAAAAAGTGACACATCGCTGGAATCAGGGTATCTGCCCCAATATTGTGCTGCTCTCAGATGGGGCAGCACAATTAATATTATGCCAAATTAATTTCCCGTGAACTATCACATGATCTATCACGGGGATCATGTGACATGTCACGTGATAAATCAGGTGTGTGGAGGGGGCCCTTGCTACTCTTAATCCACCCCTGAGTGAGACTAATACTGTACAACCAAATTGGCTCAGCACAAAAGGTTTCTTCAGATGTGGAGCCAATCGGTGCAAAGCGTGTCTACATGCGGTTAAAACAGATAGTTTTATGTCCTTAAGTAATGATAGAGAATATAAAATTCATGATTTCCTCAATTGTAATTCATCAGGGGAGTCCCTGTGGATTTTCACATTGGATACCACAGGGGTTAAATTCAAGACAGGATCTGATACTGCAGTATTAAGAAATATAATTCTGCATTTATTTCCATGCATGTACACTGGGTACGGAAAGTATTCAGACCCCTTTACATTTTTCACTCTTTGTTTCATTGCAGCCATTTGGTAAATTCTAAAAAGTTCATTTTTTTCTCATTAAAGTCCACTCTGCACCCCATCTTGTCTGAAAGAAAACAGAAATGAAGAAATTTTTGCAAAATTTAATAAAAAAGAAAAACTGAAATATCACACGGGCATAAGTATTCAGACCCTTTGCTCAGTATTGAGTAGAAGCACCCTTTTGGGCTAGTACAGCCATGAGTCTTCTTGGAAATGATGCAACAAGTTTTTCACACCAGCATTTTGGGATCCTCTGCCATTCTTCCTTGCAGATCCTCTCCAGTTCCGTCAGGATGAATGGGAAACGTTGGTGGACAGCCATTTTCAGGTCTCTCCAAAGATGCTCAATTGGGTTTAGGTCAGGGCTCTGGCTGGGCCAGTCAAGAATGGTCACATAGTTGTTCTGAAGCCACTCCTTTGTTATTTTAGCTGTGTGCTTAGGGTCATTGTCTTGTTGGAAGGTGAACCTTTGGCCAAGTCTGAGGTGCAGAGCACTCTGGAAGAGGTTTTCATCCAGGATATCTCTGTACTTGGCCGCATTCATGTTTCCTTCAATTGCAACCAGTCGTCCTGTCCCTGCAGCTGAAAAACACACCCATAGCATGATACTGCTGTTATGATCTGCTACAAGAACTAAGGAAAGAGAGGAAATCTGTCCATACAATAGGACTAAGCTGATTCCTTACGATGCAGCGGGCAACCTGTTCCTTGCAAACAGACCCGCCTATGTCCGCGGCTAATCTGAACACAGACCTATAGATTAAAGGGAGGGGTCCCTAAAAGAACTAAGGACTGGGACAAAACTGGACACCTCCTGGCAGAAGTAGTAGCAGAAGAAGACAAACAGACAAAAGTACTTAGTGGTCCAAGGACCAAACAAACTAGAGAGATACAGTAGGTACAAAGCACCTGGCTAGATTAAGAGTCAAAGTAACACTGAAGTCCAGCAAAGCCTGAAGGGCGGAGCTGGAATAAATAGGCAGAAGGTCACATGACCACAAAATAGAAAAAACTAACAGGAGGGTTCTAACAACTGCCACCACCATGTTTCACTGTTGGGATTGTATTAGGCAGGTGATGAGCAGTGCCTGGTTTTCTCCACACATACCACTTAGAATTATCACCAAAAAGTTCTATCTTCGTCTCATCAGACCAGAGAATCTTATTTCTCATAGTCTGGGAGTCCTTCATGTGTTTTTGAGCAAACTCTATGCGGGCTTTCATATGAGGAGAGGCTTCCATCTGGCCACTCTGCCATAAAGGCCCAACTGGGGAAGGGCTGCAGTGATAGTTGACTATGTGGAACTTTCTCCCATCTCCCTACTGCATCTCTGGAGCTCAGCCACAGTGATCTTGGGGTTCTTCTTTACCTCTCTCACCAAGGCTCTTCTCCCACGATTGCTCAGTTTGGCTGGACGGCTAGGTCTAGGAAGACTTCTGGTGGTCCCAAACTTCTTCCATTTAAGGATTATGGAGGCCACTGTGCTCTTATGAACCTTGGGTAATGCAGAAATTCTTTTATAACCTTGGCTAGATCTGTGCCTTGCCACAATTCGGTCTCTGAGCTCCTTGGGCAGTTCGTTTGAGCTCATGATTCTCATTTGGTCTGACATGTAGTGTGAGCTGTGGGGTCTTATATAGACAGGTGTGTGCCTTTCCAAATCAAGTCCTATCAGTTTAATTAAACACATTTGGACTCCATTGAAGGAGTAGAACCATCTCAAGGAGGATCACAAGGAAATGGACAGCATGTGACTTAAATATGAGTGTCTGAGCAAAGGATCTGAATACTTATGACCATGTGATATTTCAGTTTTTCTTTTTTAATAAATTTGCAAAAAAATTCTATATTGCTGTTTTTTTCAGTCAAGATGGGGTGCTGAGTGTACTTTAATGAGAAAAAAATGAACTTTTTAGAATTTATCAAATGGCTGCAATGAAACAAAGAGTGAAAAATTTAAAGGAGTCTGAATACTTTCCGTACTCACTGTATGTATCTATATAAACTGCTCCAAAAATAAAGGGAACACTTAAAACAACAGAATATAACTCCAAGTAAATCAAACTTCTGTGAAATCAAACTGTCCACTTAGGAAGCAACACTGATTGACAATCAATTTCACATGCTGATGTGCAAATGGAATAGAGGATAGATGGAAATTATTGGCAATTATCAAGACACCCTCAATAAAGGAGTGGTTCTGCAGGTGGGGACCACAGACCACATCTCAGTACCAATGCTTTCTGGCTGATGTTTTGGTCACTTTTGAATGTTGGTTGTGCTTTCACACTCGTGGTAGCATGACACAGACTCTACAACCCACAGAAGTTGCTCAGATAGTGCAGCTCATCCAGGATGGCACATCAATGCGAGCTGTGGCAAGAAGGTTGGCTGTGTCCAGAGGCTGGAGGCGCTACCAGGAGACAGGCCAGTACACCAGGAGATGTGGAGGGGGCCGTAGGAGGGCAACAACCCAGCAGCAGGACCGCTACCTCCGCCTTTGTGAAAGGAGGAACAGGAGGAGCACTGCCAGAGCCCTGCAAAATGACCTCCAGCAGGCCACAAATGTGCATGTGTTTGCACAAACGGTTAGATACCGACTCCATGAGGGTGGTATGAGGGCCCGACGTCCACAGATAGGGGTTGTGCTCACAGCCCAACACCATGCAGGACGCTTGGCATTTGCCACAGAACACCAGGATTGGCAAAGTTGCCACTCGCGCCCTGTGCTCTTCGTAGATGAAAGCAGGTTCACACTGAGCACATGTGACAGACGTGACAGAGTCTGGAGACGCCGTGGAGAGTGACATCCTTCAGCATGACCGGTTTGGCAGTGGGTGAGTAATGGTGTGGGGTGGCATTTCTTTGGAGAGCCGCACAGCCCTCCATGTGCTCGCCAGAGGTAGCCTGACTTCCATTAGGTACCGAGATGAGATCCTCAGACCCCTTGTGAGAACATATGCTGGTGCGGTTGGCCCTGGGTTCCTCATAATGCTGGACAATGGCAGACCTCATGTGGCTGGAGTGTGTCAGCAGTTCCTGCAAGATGGAGGCATTGAAGCTATGGACTGGCCCGCCCGTTCCCCAGACCTGAATCCGATTGAGCACATCTGGGACATCATGTCTCGCTCCATCCGCCAACGTCACGTTGCACCACAGACTGTCCAGGAGTTGGCGGATGCTTTAGTTCAGGTCTGGGAGGAGATCCCACAGGAGACCATCCGCAACCTCATCAGGAGCATGCCCAGGCGTTGTAGGGAGGTCATACAGGCACGTGGATATATATATATATATATATATATATATATATATATATATATATATATATATATATATGCCTTTTTGTCATTCTAGTAGTAGGGCCATAATTAAGACATGATTTGTTGAAACGTGTAGGTCTGTAAGCTATGATAGTTGCACATTTGCTGTATTCTTTGTGGAGCAGTGTTTTATATGGCTAATAAAAGCTAAGTTTTAATATTTTTTCTACTAAACAAACCTTTACGCTGGATCATTTGCACTTTTCCCATGTCTGACTGCACTTACGTTTTGCCCTGGTACCACTTATCTGCATCTCCAGAAGTTTCCCATTTCTCTATTATACTCTTCAAATTACATTTTGAGACTTTCTCCTCCTGTTGTTGCACATATTTTTTTCCCTTCATCTGCACAGGTATCATTAATCTATCAACTATAATGGCCGTACCAGGTCCTGCAGGTCCTGTATCCCGTACACATGACGTGGGCAGTGCACGGCATGCCGCTAGTTTTTATTCTGAGTGCTCTTATATACGGTGGTAGTTTTACACAATGTTGAGCCTGTGATTTGCAGAGTGATATGTCTGACTGCTAGAACAGAAGTATACGGCAGATTCTACAGCATGGATACATAAAGGACGTCCTGGGGGAATATACCTCCCTCCAACACTCGTCCAGTCCCTGCCTCACACTAGAGACATTTATAATAACTCCAGGACTATGGAGCTGGTCATTTTCTCATAATCTGTGGCCATTATTAGTGATCTCGCATTGTACGGTAATATCACCCTGGAGGTTGTGATGTATTTAGTGTAATAGCGCCATCTAGAATATACAGTATATATCAGGCGATACCATGCTTACTATAGTTAGTCGTCTTCTGTGCCCTCTATAGCTATCTATTATACTTTATATTTCTTTATAATAATTTATAATAAATTACTCGATAGTTTTACAGCTTTATGATGTTTATTAATCTGCTGAAATGATAAAAGAAAGTCGAACCTTACAGTGGACACAGGTGGAAGTGTCCTCCATGATGGTGTAGGCTGAGGTGGAGCAAGTATTTAGTCAGTGGGGGATCAAGATGACGAGTATTCCCCAGGGTTCCCTGTTATCAGGGAGGGACCCGGTGTATGCAATCAAAAGATCTTATCCTCTGACCGGCTTTGTGCCATCAACAGGTAATGATCCTCTGTCCGGCTGTGTGCCATCAACAGGTAATGACCATCCGGCAGTCCGACATCAACTGGTCATCACCCTCCAGCTGTGTGCCATCAACAGGTAATGACCATCCGGCAGTGCGCCATCAACAGGTAATGACCCTCTGGCTATGGCCATCAATAGGTCATCACCCTCCGGCTGTGTTCCATCAACAGGTAATGACCATCCGGCAGTGTGCCATGAACAGGTAATGACCATCCAGCTGTGTGCCATCAACAGGTAATGACCATCCGGCAGTGCACCATCAACAGGTAATGACCCTCTGGCTATGGCCATCAATTGGTCATCACCCTCCGGCTGTGTGCCATCAATAGGTAATGACCATCCGGCAGTGCGCCATGAACAGGTAATGACCATCCGTCTGTGTGCCATCAACAGGTAATTATCCTCTGTCCGGCTGTGTGCCATCAACAGGTAATGACCCTCTGGCTATGGTCATCAATAGGTCATCACCCTCCGGCTGTGTGCCATCAACAGGTAATGACCCTCTGGCTATGGCCATCAATAGATCATCACCCTCCGGCTGTGTGCCATCAACAGGTAATGACCCTCTGGTTATGGCCATCAATAGGTCATCACCCTCCGGCTGTGTGCCATCAACAGGTAATGACCCTCTGGCTATGGCCATCAATAGATCATCACCCTCCGGCTGTGTGCCATCAACAGGTAATGACCCTCTGGCTATGGCCATCAATAGGTCATCACCCTCCGGCTGTGTGCCATCAAATGTTTTTATCTTCTGTCCAGTTTTGTGCCATCAAGAGGTAATGACCCTCCAGCTGTGGGCCATCAACAGGTCATCACCCTTCGGCATTTAGGCTTCTTGTCTTCTGTAAGATGCGATTCTTGAGTCTCCTGATGCTAAAAAATATTTAAAAAATCACCGATTAAACTAATAATCTATCTTGTACATAAGCATCACAATTTATAATCTATCTAGTGCATAAGTATGACAATTTAGCTCACAGAACATACACTATGGTAAAACATTAGACCCTACAAGCAGAAATTTGCTAAACTAACATAAATATAACTGACAAATCAGTAGAAAAATCGCTACCAATGGCACAGCTCTCTTCACATCAACCTGTAACCATAGTAAATAAGAAATAGAGGACAATGCTCATAGTCAGTTATCAACAATTCGGCATGGGGCATCCCACCAGAGACATTATAATATCTAGTAGATTATAGATGGCAATAGAATTTACCAACAAGCACATAGTACGCCAAACTCAAGTACATAGTATGCCAAACCTCGACACGTTTTCCTAAAATAGGTTCATCAGAAGCACATACTAGACAGTGATACTTAGCAAAGCGTTCATAGATATATGCGCCATATGATAAGGTGCTAAAGTGCAAGTGTGTGACAAAATATCCATGCGATTTCAGGTGCAATGCTGCATTGTATGTAGTAAGATGGTGCCCATCAGACAGCATGTATAGGACTAACCTGTGATGAAAACACGAGCAATGGGAAAGTTCAAGCAGTTGCCTTCTCAATCTTCCTCGCCTCTAAGACATCTAAGGAAACATCTTCTCCTCTTGATTTTGGGTTGAGGTGTTGTAGGCATTTCAGGCTCTGGCATTCTAGGTTCTGACATACTAGGTTCTGACATGGTAGGTTCTGGTGTTCTAGGTTCTGGTGCTCTTGGCTCTGGAATTCTGGGTTGTTGGCTTCTCTGAAAAATCAGTAACCTCTCTTTAAGCTCCGTTGAACTTCGAGCTCTTCTTCCTATATTGTTGTGAGGGATCATTCTGACCCAGACAATATCACTGAACGCCACTTTATAGTTGCAACTAGGAACCTTTTTCGCATCCTGCGGTGCAGGAGCCATGGATGGAGTAGAACATTTGCCATTGGGCAGGACAGGTGTTCTCCTGGAGTCTTGCTTCTGAATCTGAGGGATGCAAATCGGCTCCTTACAAGCACTTTGTTCCTTCAGAATGGTTTTGTTCTCAGGAGTTTTCTGATTGTTTCACCAGGTTCAGACATTGCCCACTTGCTCAGGACAAGACTTAAGGCCAAATACTCTAGTATTGTCAGTAGTGTCATCACCGCAACAAAAACTGCGTCACGGAAGAGCCAAAGAGGAAGATTGATGGAAGCTTGATAGGTGCTTCTTCTGAGATCCACGGGTAGTGGGTCATCCTATAATAAAGAAAAAAAACATAATAAAGTCCTGTATATTTATACCCAATCCAGTCAAACAGAGAGCCCTTGTTATTATACAGTGATGGATACATTATCAAGCAACTTTCAGAAATATCCCATTGAGAAGATCAGGAAGAAGTTTGGGATTCACCTCCAGGGTCCATGGAATATTATTTACAGTTGGACTTTCATATGACGGACGGTCACGTGTCCAGTATGAGAAGTCCTGCAAGAGGCGATATTCTCATTAGCTGATCCTTGTGACCTCCATATTGATGAGAACATACTCGCCCTCAGTGTACTGTAATGTGGGGGGTAGAGCAACGTAAAGCACAGAAATGATAGGATGATACTCATCATCTCCAGAGGTCTCTCAGCACCAAGGTATGGTCAATGAGATACAAGCTGCAGATGGGCCGAGGCTTCTAATATACCCAGGGGTGACATCACAAAGCCCTCTGTGACATCATTGCACAGTTCTATCCATCATGTCACTGATACTTTGGACCTAACTAAATGTCTAAAAGAGAACCCTTCCACATGATTTCCAATCACGGAGCAGCTTCAGTTTTTCAAGAAAAGTTTAAAAAATATAATCTGTGCTGTGATTGGTCACAATGGCACATGAAGCAGAACGTCTTTAGATCTTTTAAAGGGAAAGTGTCAGCAATTTTTTTACAATTGTAAAATTGTAAAGTATTTATATTTATATATAAATACACATATATATTTAAAAAGGTTTTAATGGTATAAAATCTGAAAAAAATATTTTAACTCTTTTGATGTTTTCATCTTGTAAACACTAGGGGGAGCAGCTGCTGATATTTCCATGAAAACAGAATACAGCTAGCTCGCATTACGACTGCAGTAAAAGTGGGCGGGATCTGCTCACATGGGTGTGATGTCACTCCTCCCCTTCTGGGCGTTTGCAAAAAGGTAAATGAGACTGTAGTTTAGGATCACAGTGCGGAGCGATCACTGGTGACTGCAAAGTGATATATAAGGGACAACACCAAAGTCATTAATCACTACAAGGACAAGGCAGGAATGTGGGAGTCAGAGGGGTCACCCCACACTTATATCCCCTCTGACTGTCACTTCCTAAGCTCCTTTCCCTGCCATAACCTCTTATTCCCGCAGGTAAATTCTTACAGGACCCCCCTCCCCATCCCCTTCCCCTGCCGCAGCTGATTCTAAACGTCCTCCATATGTAATAATAGACAGGTACTCACCGGCAGCCTATGGTAATTCACAGGGTAGAACAGGGTACAGCACAGAAATAATATGGCGATCCTCATTGTCTCCAGGGGGTATCTCAGCACCAAGATATGGCCAATGAGATATGAGCTCCAGGTGGATGGAGCCCCCTTATATACCCCAAGGGTGACATCACAACGCCCTCTGTGACATCATCACCCACAACATTCCGTCACATGACATCACCCAGCACCAGCATCATGTGACCCAGCATAAATAGAAAGTCCTTGTTGGCTATAGCAACTATTCAAAACTAAGTTTAAACTTTTCCAACAGCTAAAGGCGGCTCTGTGATGGCAGTTTCTTCTTGTGGACGGTTGTGATAAATCTGCAGAACATCTACATAACGCGACATGTAGAAATTCCTGTCTTTTACCCTCTGTTCTTCCTCTGGTGCTACAGAGACGGATAGAAGGAGCTTTTCCAGACCTTACAGTGCACAATATGGGACCTAATCACTGATATCCCAGATCTGCTCAGTACAAGCATACCGCCAACCTATGAGGACTAGAAAGAGGGCGAAACCATGCGGCACGCGTAGTCTGGCCACGCCCCTATCCACACCCCAAGCCACGCCCTTTTTATGCCTTGGCAGGAGGAGATGTCTGTACAAAGCGCAAGTTATCAAAAGGCTGAAGGAACACTTTATCAACATGAATGAAGGTTTTGAAGGGCATCCACTGTCCCGGCACTACCGGAAGTTCCACAACCAATCTTATAAGGACACTAAGTTTTGTGGGATCCGATTAGTCCCCAGAAAATGGAGGGGAGGTGATTACCTGAGATTAATGTCGCGGATGGAATCCAAATGGATCTTCACATTAAATAGCTTGGCTCTGAAGGGCCTTAATCACGAGAGTCAGCTGTATGCCTTCAACTCGCAGCGGTATATACTGTATGTATTTTTTATCCCAGTACCAATTGAACATTTACATTGCACTTTTATGAACCTCCTTATATTTTATCAATATAATATGTCTTTTGGATATATTCCTTTGAATCCACCTATTTTATATATGTATTTGTTTCTATACATTGATACCCCTATTGGAGATACTATATAATGTTTTTATTTTTCTCCTTCATTTTTTCCTTTTTATCTCTGGATGGTACTAAGTGCCGAATTTATACTATCCTGGTAATATACACTGATTAACAGACTGTTTTTTATAGCCATCAGAAATATAAGTATATAATTTTTATTCATTTTTAACTAATTGTGAAAGTTTGAACAAAGTCTTTTTTATTATTATTTTTTTCACACACAGTCTATTCTTATTGGAATTCTATCTTAGTTCTATTGCACCTCCATATGTCCTTTTGCACCGTCTTGTTAGTATTGGATCTTCCTCCATTTCTTTGGTTGTATTATCTTTGTGGGGGGCGTTTGGACTTTATTAGGTTACCAGTTTGACTACCAGCGAGAAGCTGACGAAGAGGAACTGTGAGTCCTCGAAACGCGTAGTTTTTTTTGGCCTATACAGGACATCGAAGGAGAAGGAGAGAGTCAAGGCACAGGGATAAGCCCTCCTGATATCCAGAAGATATATATAACCATATCATATTATTGATACAAAATATAAATGCACAGAGTCAATAAAATCATTTAAAAACACCAAACCCCATCCTTACTTTGCAGGATACCTATTCCAAAGGTGTATCTAGGTTTTCTGGCACCCGGTGCAGCAGGGGCTGGCTGGCACATTTTAGCCTGGGGGGCAAGCACACAGCAGTGGCCCATGAGTAGCGGCCCATCCTTAACATGTTTATTACCAGATGCATCATAAGCCTATATTCACACGACCGTATTGTCTAAGTGCTGCCCGTGAAAAAACCTGACAGCACTTGGACCAGTTCAGATGAGTGTTTGTAGTGGTCAGACATAGTACATATTATTCTTATGTATTACTTAATGTTGAGCGCTACCTTCCGATATCGGGAAATATCGGATCGGATTGGATCGGACCGATACCCAAAAAGTATCGGATATCGCCGATTCCGATACCGGAAACCAATGCAAGTCAATGGGACGCTAATATCGGAATGCCATCCCAGCGTGAGAGAATTCTCCTGATTGTTTAAAAGCCGGCAGGCGGTAAAAAGCCGCCGGCTTTTAAACAATCACACAGCCCCATACTGCTTCCCCGCAGCCTCCCACCCCGATCCTGCGCTCCCCCCGCCACCTCACATCCCGATCGTAAGTTAGGACCGGGCGGGGAGCGCAGCACCAAGGAGCAGGGAGCGAAGGACCCAGGCGGGGAAGCCGGCAGGGAAAAGACTTCACCGCCGGCTTTCCCGTTTTGTGCTGCGCTCTCCCGCCGGTTATTTCAAATGAACAGCTGAGGTATCAGGTGATGCTGATCAGCTGTTCATTTGAAGTAGCTGCGGTGCCCTCAGAGGGTTCATGTGAGTTCATGCTTCACTGCATGAACTCACATGAACTTTCCCACGGCCGCACAGGTCAGCCTCACCTCCCAGACCATCAGACCCATCATGATTGGAGTGTGCGCGGGTGTCTGTGCGATGTGTGCGGGTGTGTGCGCGATGTCTGCGTGCAGGCAGACATAGGCCGATGTGACACTACTACTCACATCGGCCTTTGTCTGTCCCCCGTCCACTCGTGCCAGCAGGATCAGCTCGATGGGAGCAGTAGTTCCCATCAGCCTGATCCTGCTATTTAAACTGCCCCATATGTTATTTTTGCCCCTATACATCTTTTATGTTTTTAGGCCCCCCATATATTTTTTTTGTTTTTGGTCCCCAATAAATTTTAAATACATTTTTCATTGGTGGCCAGTGGTTACCTAAAATAAATTAGTTCATACATTACCTGATCGCCACCTAAAATAAAGTAAAAAATAAAAAACTACACCTATACAGCCTCCAGACGTAACCACCATCCAAGAGACTCTCGCACCCTGCGGGAGATGACGACACAGCGATCCAGCGAAGTCGACGATCGGTCCCAACGGGTCAGAATAAGATCTTGGAGATCCCGGGAATGAAATTGTGCAAACGGCACCGCTTCCATTGCTGCCACCATCAGACCCAGAAGGCGCATGCACTTCCGAAGGGACATCGCCCTCACCGACCTCATAGCCTGGACGTGGTGACGAAGGTTCGCTTGTTTGTCCGGAGAAGGGACACCACTGCCCGTACTGTGTCGAAATGCATCCCCAAGAACAGGATTGACTGCGACGGCTCCAATGACGACTTCTTCCAATTGACCAGCCACCCGAAGTCTTCCAGGTGCTGAAGGGAGAGATCGCGAGCTGTCACTGCCTCCTCCGCTGTGGGCGCCACAATTAACAGGTCGTCCAGGTAGGGGAGAATCGGAACTCCTTGCTTTCGAAGGAGCGCCATGAGCGGCGCCAGAACATTTGTAAAAACCCTGGGCGCCGAGACCAACCCGAAAGGTAGGGCCACAAATTGGTAATGGGCCTGCCCTACGGCGAAACGCAGGAAGCACTGGTGAGCCCTGCCAACAGGGACATGCAAATAGGCGTCGCGGATGTCGATCGACACCAAAAAATCGTACTGCGACAAGGCCGCCACGACGGGGCTAAGAGACTCCATACGGAATTTCCGGATTCGGACATGAAGATTCAAATCCTTGAGGTCCAGAATGGGATGAAACTTGTCCTCCTTTTTTGGGGACCACAAAAAGGTTAGAGTAAAAACCCCCTTCCCCGGTCCTCCGGCGGAAACGGAACCACTACACCCTGCTGCAGAAGAGAGTTGACCTCCCGCAGCAGAGCAGCAGCCAGCTTGGGCACGGACGGGATGCGAGACTGACGAAACCTGTCCGGGGGTAGAGAGTGAAACTCTATGAAATAGCCCGCTGACACAACCCGTGTCACCCAGGCGTCTGATTCGTGGGACGCCCAAACCGACCCGAATTGTAGCAGCCGACCTCCCACCCGAGAGCCCTCGAGAGGGATCCTGGCGTCAGTCCGCCTTAGCGGGCTTTTTGTCAGCCTCCCTTTTGTCCCGACGGAAATGCTGTTTCCAGGGAGTACGGGATTTCTGGGTGGACTTCTTACTGGAAGACGAGGGACGACCCAATCTCCAAGAGGGCTGATCGAATCGTCCCCTGGGTCGAAAGGACCGACGACCACTACCGGCACTTGACCTGTCAGACGTAGAGGCCGCTGCTTTCCGCTGTGGCAAAGCCACATCCTTGGCCTTAGCAATCAGCTCCGTGAGGTCCGAACCAAAAAGCAGACCGCCCTTGTACGCCAGAGTAAGCAAACCTTGTTTGGATACTGCGTCTCCAGTCCACTGTTTGAGCCACAGTGCTCTACTGACTGTGACGGCCGAGGCTTGAGCCCTGGACAGAAACAAAGTAGTATCCAGCACTGCGTCTCTGCTATATCGGGCCACCTCTTCCAACAGCTGGAAGAGCCTTTCCACATCAGACAGCGGAGTCCCATCTTGCCATGCTGACCGCAGCTGATCCAACCATCTCAGGGAAGCCTCACCAGTATAATGTTAGGTGTCAGGCATGTGCTGGGCATGAAATTGGGTCAGAATCATCTGTGGATTCTGTGGTCTCCCATTCTGGTCCAGCCAGGGCAGACACTGCTCAGCATCACCATCTGGCCCAACGCCTAACTAGTGCACTAGATGTACAGGCTGTCCCCACATGGCCCCCAAGGCCGCTCGGAATCCATGACCCACGGCCTCGTAGATGGACTTCGCCGCTAACTCCGTCCTTCTGTCCAGCGGATCCTGTAGACTCGCCTTCCCTTTAACCGGAAGCAAAGAAGATTTGCTCAGCTGAGACAATGGCACGTCCACTTCAGGAGAGGGGACCCAATTAGCGATCGTCTCTGTGGAGCAGGGATACAGGGCATCAAAAAAACGCATCCCTTGGAAGCGCTTATCCGGACACAGGCATTCTCTCTCCACCGCCTCGTTAAGTTCATCGTGCGCTGGCAGTGTCGAACGAGCCCGACGCGACTCCTGATACAGCCGGGCCGACTTGCCCGGCCTCGTCACCTCTTCAGACAGCTATAACACTTCCCGCATGGCTCCAATAAGAGCATCCACGTGGCCTGAAAGCGAAGCCGAGCGACCCTGCCGATCCTCTTCATCAGAATTGGAGATCTCACCAGCAGAGCTTGTCGGTGAATCCGAAGCCTTTGATGCGCTGCGCGGAGGAGACAGCGCCACCACAGGCCTGTGGCGCTTCTTGCCCCGCGCCGGTAGGGACTTAGCTGATACCCAGTGACCCAGGAGGTCAGACAGACTGTCAATGGAGCGAGTGAGCGCTTTAACATCACTGAGGCCCCTGACCAGAGACGAACCTGACGCCGTCAACCCCGGCATATCAGATACGCGTGACCGATCCTGAAGCGGGCCGGGAGAGAGGTCCGCGCCGCCTGGACCCTGATCCGACATGCCCCCTACTCAGTAGCGAGCGTCGCGGAAAGAGCAGTAATAACCCCTTACAAGAGCACAGTAACCGGGGAAGTGAGATCCTGCTATCACAGCCTGTTCCCACAAAACAATTTACCAAGCACTGAAGGGTTAAAGATTCTCCTTAGAGGGAGAAAAGCTACCCCAGCATTGCAGAAAAAAGGTTTTCTGATGATGGCCAGAAGGGGTTAATGCTGCTGAACACGCAATGCACCATACCTTAAAAGGACTAAGGTGTGCATGCAGCAGAGAAGACAGCAGCGTTCTGTGCTGTAGAGATGAGACAAACAGATGACTCACCAGCTTCCTGGAGCCTGTGTGTGAGAGCGGAGAGCAGGGGGGAGGGAGAGGACAGCGCTGAGCTACGTGAGGCAATGGCCGTTTGCAGAGCCGAAGAGAAGGAAGGCAGGAGGGGGGCGGGGACTGCCCAGCGCGCGCTTTCCAGGCGCTTCCTGTCTGCACAGACGATGGCAGGCAGCCAAGAACATAAGCCACGCCCCCCCGTTACACTAACGGAGCCCGCGCTCCTCTGACCCGCTCCCCTGCTAACAGCAGCGGTGATGTGCATTCTCCAGTATTACACCTCTGCCTGAAAAGACAAAAGGTGCAGTCACCATAAGACAGTAACACACACACACACACAGGGCACTTACCCAGCTGAGCGCCACAGGGACCCCCAGGGATGTGTGACGCCATGGCCCTTCGCTCCCCCCCACGGCGGAGCTCGCAGGGACCCCTAGATGCAGTGTGCGTCTCCGCCAGGGAGCACCCTGTATCCCCCGGGGCCGGCAGGCTTATGCGGGGACCTCCTTAGGGGGTACGCAGATCCGCCAGGGGAGGGCCAGGGGTCCCAGCAGCGCTGAGACCCCCTGAGACCTCTAGACCACGGGGGGTCCAGGTCTCCTGGTAAAAATAAAAAATTCTTCTGAGGAGCTGCAAAGCTTACGCCTTCTGAACGTTCAACGCACATCATTTAGCATGGTTTTCCTGTGTAAACAGGCTTCTAAACCTCCGACAATCAGTAAATATTTACCAGTTAGTGGTGGTTTACTGCCACTAATCTGTCTGTGTAAATGGAGTATTAGTGGGCAAAGCAAAAATTCCAAGATTTTAGGATTTTATTTTTATATGTAACCTCTCACCGCATTAGGATGTGAATGAACATCCTGAGAAGGAGCCTGCGTGTGTGGAGGTGGCTCAGGAACTCCACAAGAAGCTGATGGTGTCTGTTAACTATTTTGAATGTGCGCTGTTAATCGATGGGTTACCACAGCAGCCGGGGGCCAGCTTAAGCAGAGGCGTTCATAGAAATCATGGGGCCCCATACCAAGAGTCTATATTGATGGACTAGGCAGGGTTAAAACATATTGATGCAGTCACACAAGGGCCTACTTTCCAACTTTTAAATACAGGGAGAGGACATGTTTTGTGGCTTGGACACAGAAATAATGCCCCTGCTACTGATTCCTCTTGTTTGCACACACTGATACCATTTTAATAAACCCCATAGAGTATGCTGCCCTCCACACACGGTGCGATACCTCGGAGTGAATCTCCTGTCATAATTTTCTCCCACAGTAGTCCTTACATGGACAACATGATGACCCCATGGCAAACCCCACCAGTATAATGCACCTACACTACTCCCCCCCCCCCACACACACACAGTATGATGCTCTTACAGCCCCCCACACATATACACACACAGTATGATGTCTTCCACAGTTCGCTCACACAGTATGATGGCCCCCAACAGTTCGCTCACACAGTATGATGGCCCCCAACAGTTCGCTCACACAGTATGATGGCCGCCCCACATCATGTATGATGGATCCCACAGTATACGCTTTTCTTGTTGCCAAAAAAAAAAAAAACTCCGCACAGAGGGCCCGATCTAGTGACGTCATTGCACCTGCAGTGCTGAGACTTCGAGCACAGACGTACAGGCTGAATGATGAGGAACAAAGGCCATCTTTCAAAGAATGATATGCGGAAGAAGAAAGCCCTGTAGCATCAGGCTTTCCCAGCTAATGAGCGCCATAGTGGCCACGTGGTCTACCGCTATGGGCAAAATGCCTTTACCTTTAAGGCCCATCTTAGTACTTTTTACAGCAGACTGAGTGCCATAGGCAACCATGATTTCTAGTAAATACCGCAATACTGTGGTATTACAGTATATATAAGCAATCCAAGGATCACATGTTTAAGTCCACTAATGGGTACAAAAAAAATGAAAAAAAAATAAAAAGTCAAAATATAAAAAATAGATAATTTTTAACTATCCCACGTTTTCCCTATTAAAAACAAAGAAACGGAAAAAAAAACATTTGGTATCGCCACATCCGTAAAAGTCAGATGTATCAAAGTATGGAATTATGGTAATTAACCTTTACGGTAAACATTGCAGAAAAAAAAAATCAAAATGCCAAAATTGTGGGTTCTTTGTCACCTCACTTAACAAAAAAAATCCAACACAAAGCTAGCAAAACGTTATATGTGCTCCAAATTGGTATCAATAAAAACGTCAGCTCCATAAACACAAAAAGCGCTTAAATAAAAAACTCCCTGGTTCTTAGAGAGTTAAAATAGCGATCACAAGACGTTATGTCACCAAACTCATTAAGGCCTAGTACATTAATGGTGCCACAGGAACGGGCAACAGCGAAAAATGTTATTTGCAAATCTACTTTCAGCGTATGTATGTTGGCCCTTGAGGACATTGCACACGCTGCTGCCAATTCATAGTTTTCCATGAACGTTTATTTTGTGCATAGGGTAAAAGAATACATAAAAGATATTTCTTATAGATGGCAGCTAGCGTTATATTACTCCTGGTTTAGGAGCTGTGACTCTCACAATCCCTCCAGGTGAGCACCTCAAATTATTTCTTTCCCCCTCCACTGTTTTTTTTCCCTATGTTCTGTGCGCTCTATTCCCTAAACAGCTCCATTTTCAATGGACAAATCATGATGTCTAGAGATCTCAATATTCTCCTTGTCAGAGGTGCCCCCATGAGGGTTGTCAGAAGATCTCAAAAACAGCAGGTGTTGTGGGGTGTGCCTGGCATACAATAGTTAGTGCCTACCAGGGTAGAACATCCGGTGAGCAGGTGGCGGAGTCATGGGCGCCCAAGGCTCATTGATACTTGTGTGGAACGAAAGGTACAGTAGCCCCAGCTGGTCCGGTGCTGCAGAAGAAATACTGTGGCACATATTGCTGAAAAATTAAGTTTTGGCTATGAAGAAAAGATGTCAGGATAAAGTATTGCAGCTTATTACATATGGAGATGCACACTGGTCATTGTCATGCTGACCCGGTTACAGCCAAAAGCACCTACAAGGGTATATGGGCATCAGAACTGAACCATAGAGTAATAGAAGAAAGGGTTCTGGTCTGATGAATCATGTTTTCTTGTACATCACGTAGATGGGTAGAGGTGTATAACTTACCTGGGGAGAAACATGGCCTCCAGGCGCACCTTAGGAAGAAGGCAAACTCCGGGGAAGTAATCTATAGTTGCATGTGCCAAACATTACATTTTATCACCCTTTTGGAATTTTTTTATATAAAGTGACCAACCCCAATATAATAAATAATACAGAATTTTACAATTTCATTGTACAATTTTTAAGTCATATCCGCACTTGGAGTATCCTACACAACCCTATATATATATATATATATATATATATATATATATATATATATATATACAGTCATGGCCAAAAGTATTGAGAATGAGACAAATAGTAATTTTTCCAAAGTTTACTGCTTAATTTTTTGTAATGGCAATTTGCATATACTCCTGAATGTCAAAGAGTGATCAGCTTAACAGCAATTACTGTACTTGCAAAGTCAATATTTGCCCAGAAAATGAACTTTAACCCCCAAAACACATTTCAACATCATTGCAGTCCTGCCTTAAAAGGAGCAGCTAACATAGTTTTAGTGATTGATCCATTAACACAGGTGTGGGTGTTGATGAGGACAGGGCTGGCGATCAATCAGTCATGATTAAGTAAGAATGACATCACTGGACACTTTAAAAGGAGGCTGGTTCTTGGTATCATTGTTTCTCTTCAGTTAACCATGGTTATCTCTAAAGAAACACGTGCAGCCATCATTGCACTGCACAAAAATGGCCTAACAGGGAAGAGTATCGCAGCTACAAAAATTGCACCTCAGTCAACAATCTATCGCATCATCAAGAACTTCAAGGAGAGAGCTTCCATTGTTGTCAAAAAGGCTCCAGGGCGCCCAAGAAAGACCAGCAAGCGCCAGGACCGTATCTTAAAACTGTTTCAGCTGTGGGATCGGACTACCAGCAGTGCCGAGCTTGCTCAGGAATGGCAGCAGGCTGGTGTGAGTGCTTCTGCACGCACTGTGAGGCGGAGACTCTTTGAGCAAGGGCTGGATTCAAGGAGGGCAGCAAAGAAGCCACTTCTCTCCAGAAAAAACATCAGGGACCGACTGATTTTCTGCAAAAGGTACAGGGAGTGGACTGCTGAGGACTGGGGCAAAATCATTTTCTCTGATGAATCCCTTTTTCGATTGTTTGGGACATCTGGAAAGCAGCTTATTCGGAGAAGAGGTGAGCGCTACCACCAGTCTTGTCTCATGCCAACTGTAAAGCATCCTGAAACCATTCATGTGTGGGGTTGCTTCTCAGCCAAGGGAATCGGCTCACTCACAGTCTTGCCTAAAACACAGCCATGAATAAAGAATGGTACCAGAATGTCCTCCAAGAGCAACTTCTCCCAACCGTCCAAGAGCGGTTTGGCGCCCAACAATGCCTTTTCCAGCATGATGGAGCACCTTGCCCTAAAGCAAAGGTGATAACTAAATGGCTCATGGAACAAAACATAGAGATTTTGGGTCCATGGCCTGGAAACTCCCCAGATCTTAATCCCATTGAGAACTTGTGGTCAATCATCAAGAGACGGGTGGACAAACAAAAACCAACAAATTCTGGCAAAATGCAAGCATTGATTATGCAAGAATGGACTGCTATCAGTCAGGATTTGGTCCAAAAGTTGATTGAGAGCATGCCAGGGAGAATTACAGAGGTCTTGAAGAAGAAGGGGCAACACTGCAAATATTGACTTGCTGCATTAACTCATTCTAACTGTCAATATAACCTATTGGTACTCATAATATGATTGCAATTATATTTCTGTATGTGATATAAACATCAGACAAACACTAATAAAAACCAGAGGCCAGCAGATCATGTGAAAATATAATTTTGGTGTCATTCTCAATACTTTTGGCCATGACTGTATATATATATATATATATATATATATATATATATATTCTCTATCTCAAGTCTTGGAGCAGAAATACTTCACATACAGAATCTGTTGCTATAGTGAGCTTATTGTTCTGTTCATGATTGCAGTTTGTGAGCTCCGATCTCCTTCTATGGGTGAATTTCTTTGGGGTCTTGAATCCTCTGGCTGGTTAAAACACGTGAAAACAATCCTAGATGCTGGTATCTTCATTGTAAAGGTAAGATGTGTTGTATCTGTTCATATTCTAGTGCTGCTTGTCTGATTTGTACTATTCTAGGCACGGACTGTACAAAAATGATCCTTTTAATGCTGAGAATAAACGAGATTTGTAATTATATAAATGTGTAATATTTTACATTTAATTTGCACATTTAGGCCGTGTCAGAAGAGGGCGCCAGCGTGCTCGTTCATTGTTCTGATGGATGGGACCGCACCGCTCAGGTCTGCTCTGTATCCAGTCTGTTACTTGACCCCTATTACCGAACCATCAGAGTATTTATGGTAAGAGGTTTCACTTCATATACTCTATGTACTGGTGGAGATTTACGGAGTTGATATTTTTTGCATAGTGTAACTTTTATTTTTCCCAATTACTATTAGGTGTTAATTGAAAAAGACTGGATTTCATTTGGACACAAATTTAATCACAGGTAACCCTGGTCACTGCACATATGTTGGAAAAGTCAAACAGAGTCACTTATTTACAGAGGGCCTTTCACCAAATTTTTCATGTTGAACTGAAAACACGTTGTAGCTTCAGAGCAGAAAAAAAAATAATTGTTAGTTCTTTTTTTATTTTGCATCTCTGTTGCAGGGATATTAACAATCAAAGTATTTGTCACCTAATGAGTTAATTTTCGTTACATCCAAGTGGGTGTTATCAGAGAGCTTTCACTGTGGGGCATGTACTTCTCCTTGTACGATGTTGTCCAATTATAAACAGGCAGCAAGATGCTAGAAAAAGAACACCTCCACACCATATCTTACAGCAGGTTTCTCAGTGTGTGGGTTATAATGAAAGCCCGGATCTCCTGGTCTAACCTCCTGCATGATTAGAATATCAACTGTATTCAAATCCCATCAATCAACACATTTCAGATATGGGCCCAGCAGTCAGTGTGGGGCTAGGGTCAGCACAGCTGAGTTTAGCTGTGTCACTTTCCAAATCTTCCATCAGCTCTCCTCCTCTCAGCAAAAGAGACAAAAAAAAAACACCATACATTCTAATATAATATACTTACTGTAGTTTTTCTGTGCCATTCCCAGTCTCAGGCGGTTTTGGGAGTGCAGTTCACCTGAAAAAGATGTTGCATGCATATACCCCAATTGCATTGCTTCAGCATATTTTTTTTTTTTTTAAGGTATGGAAATTTAGATGGGGATCCCAAGGAGGTGTCCCCAGTGATAGACCAGTTCCTGGAATGTGTCTGGCAGCTCATGGAGCAGTTTCCCTGTGCGTTTGAATTTAATGAGAGATTCTTGGTCCACATACAACACCATATATACTCCTGTCAGTATGGAAACTTTCTGTGCAACTGCGAGAAGGAGAGGAAGGAACTGATGTGAGAGAATATGTGCTCTGTGTATGGTCACTATAGGCTTGTAACAGAAATAGAATATGGATGGTTGACGTGTCCCTGATGCTGATCTGATCACACGGTGCCCCACAGTCTGGATAACAGCAATCACTTATAAACTGTGAAGGTTGAACCTTGGCAAAAAATTTTCAATAACTGTGCAGGAGAAAAATGTATAAAGTGATGGCATATTGGTAAGATATGCCATCACTTCAGGATTGGTGGGGGTGTCAGACCTTAGGGACTCCCACATATCCGGAGACTGAATGGGTATGTGAACCTAAACCATTTCAGTTTTTTCCTGCCCATCTGGGTCGCTGGCATCGCTGGCAGTGCCACTGTACAGAGAAACATAAGAATGGTGAAATCAAAATGCCAATAATAAAATAAGATGGGTACATGGATTTAAGAATTGCACAGTTCCTGATGTAACCAATGGTCCACTAGAAGATACTTCTTGAAGATATTCTCTGTCCTGAGTAATGTTGAAATCTTGTAGATCTTCTTTCCCAGTCACAAAATGTCCTAACCTGCAGGTCAGTAGCCAAGGACATGAGATACATCCTTGTAACTAGAGGATCATGGCTTTAAAGAGATATTCTTAAAATATCAAGCTCTCATTGAGGCCTCATTCAGACATCCGTATCCACATGTACGTGTTAATGCTAATGCTATTCACATGCCTGTGGATTTTCATGGACTATGTGTCTGTGCAAAACTCACGGAGACATGTCTGTTTTTTCTTCCAATATCACAGATGAAAAAGACCTATACAAGTCTATGGGTCCATGAAGAACATAGACAGCCCACGGATGGCATCATGGTGCTGTCCGAGATTAAAGGGGTTGTCCAGTACTTTATATTACCCCCCCCCCCAATGTGTCTCCCCGAGACCCCTAAGGATTTTTGTAATTACCTACCGTTGCAGATAATGCCTGTGAGTGGCGCTATCACTGGCCGCTCACAGGCATCACGTGACCCCCGCCGATGTCGCTGGCAGCAGCCGGGGGTCTCTGTCTTCCACGTTCCAGGTGGATGCCAGACTGTGGGCGGGGTTACCCCCCCCCACATCACACCCGGCATCCACCGCACGCTCTGCCTCTCCCCATTCATTGGGAAAGCGCGGTAGATGCTGCGAGTGACGCGTGGGGAGGAGGTGTAACCCTGCCCACAACCCAGCAGCCACCGTAGGGACCCCAGCGCTGAGTCACGCCTCACTTGTCGTGACATCAGCGTGGGGTCACGTGATGCCTGTGAGCGGCCACCGATAGCGAAGCTCACAGGCATTATCAGCAAAGTCTTAGGGGCCCCGGGGGGATACATTGGGGGGGGAGTAATATAAAGTACTGGACAACTTCTTTAACATTACAAAGCATAGGAGAAACTTTATAACATATTTATCCATACGAGAAGAACACTGATAACACAATGATGGTAAAAATGGACACACTGATACCATTTTTTCACATACCTGTTTAAACCTGTACATGTGAATGAGGCCTTCTGCTGATCACTGAAGAGCCCCATTCTCAGCATCGCTAAAAGTCCCATCGGTCAGACCTCCTGCATTCAGAAAGTTATCTCCTAACCCTTTACAGCAGTGGTTCTCAACTCCAGTCCTCAGGACCCACCAACAGGCCATGTTTTCAGGATTTCCTTAGTATTGCACAGCTGATAATTGCATCACCTGCACAGGCAATAATTCCATCAGCTGTGCAATACTAAGGAAATCCTGAAAACATGATCTGTTGGTGGGTCCTGAGGACTGGAGTTGGGGAACACTGCTGTAAAGGGACTGTCAGTACAGAAGGACTGTTCAAATCAAGTACAGGCGCTCGGTGCACCGTGGTGGGGCCAAGCAGTTCAGTGCATCTTTCCATCTACTTTTTGGAACCGGATTTTCCAATTTTGACTATGAAGCTACACAGCTACTATGCAAAGAAACACTGAAAGCTATAGAACTTGTGGCTCATTCATATAAGAGAATCAGGCACAGTTTCACCAGTTTGGTCAGTGTCAGTTTTTATCATTAGAGTTTGGCCTGAGCTTCAGTTTCTTCATCTTTTTCCATCAAACAGACCTGGAAAACTGGACAGCGCTCAGATGGCAATTAATTGTTGGCCGATTTTTTTTTTTTCACTGACCCATGGATGTGCATTGTTAATTTTGACCTGACACTCAGATAACTATCGTACTATCGTACATTTTGCCACGATTTTCCGTCTCTCAAACAATCACAGATATGTGAATGGCCCCATTCACTCTTCTAGGTACAAGTCGTATCTGGAAATAACACAAATAGGACTCGTACACAAAAAATGTCCGTCTGAATGAGCCCTTAGTGTTAGTGCAGGTTGCAGTGGTGACGGGTATACTTGCAGCTCTCATAATCTCAATATATCAGTGATGCAATCATCATCTTCCAGAATTCAGGAGAGGACCTACTCCCTCTGGTCTTACCTGTGGAAGCAGCGGTTGGATTACATGAACCCTCTGTACAGAGCAGATCACAGTCAGACCCAAGGAACTCTGAGACCACACACCACTCCATGCCACTTCAGGTAAGAGGTTATTCTGATTCCTCCTCTGCACTGAATAAAGCAGCAGAACTCTAACACACCATATACTTATCATTCATATATAGAAACATCAACCCTAACTTTACAGGTGAAAGAAGCGGGGTGACGTATCATGAGCCCAATGTGTCCTTCAGTGGTGAAATCCAAGGCCCAACACTCTTCCCACTTGTAACCATGGTCTACATTTAGGGGTTGCGTCAGAGCTCACTCGTCAGTTCTATCTTCTGCCTGGCACAAATCAATTCACTTTAGACAGATTTACTGACATCTATGACAGCTTGTGACACGGTGATTCATTTTGCACATATTTAGACTGCGATAAAGTATTGATCTTTGGGGGTCAGACCGCTGGGACCCCCAACAATCCCCAGGAGGTTCTGTAGAGCAAGCTTTGAACAGAGCAGAGGGGGAGCATGTACATCTCTACTCCATTCATTCTCTGTGGAACTGACCCCTAGCGATCAATTCCTAAATCCCGTTGATAGGGGATTACTTATATACTTGGTACAACCCCTTTAATAGGGCATGCGGATGTCCCTGATCGGGAACTTTCTATATAAACGCATAATATAAAGTCGAGTTTGGGTCAGGAGACCTGAAGCCAGTCTTTGCATTGAAGCATACTCAGACCGCAAAACACACGTGTGAATCCAGGCAAAAGCTGTTTTTTTTTGTTTGCCTGTACAAAACAGACCAATTTTGCAAGTGTGTTAGATCCAATTTTCGGGCATATTTAGTCCACATGTCCGTTTTTATCAATGGTTTTGCCATATGCAAAAACAACGTGACAGAGGTTTCCCAAGCTTCTTCAAGTACCCAGTCAGTGAAAATGAAGAATAGCAGTAGGATGCAACTTGGATGTCGGCAAATAAGGTCAATGTAGGGGATGTCTCTGTTTATATACAGACCATCAGTCAGCAAAATAACAGAACGGACATGTGAATAGTGTAAGGATAGGATGTGTCAGTGTGCTGTCTGAGTAATGAGGCCCAACTTGCCACCACATATTTTCACTAATCTGAAGTCACCAGCCATAGATCAGCCACTGAGGGACTCATTAGGACTCGCTCACATTGCCACGTAACACGGCCGAGTGGTAGTGCTATGTGATGTTTTATCGGATAGCACTCGGACCAATAATATACTATGTTATCCGAGTGCAGTCTGATGTACGTGCACAGAGACAATGGAGAAGATGGAAAAATTAAGTCCTCCATCTTCTCCACACCTGTGCTGCAATTCTTCCATGCGAGAAAATTGGATCACACTCAGAGTTAAAGCAGAGTGTCATTAGTATAATCGGCCCAATTCTCTGGCATGGGAGAATATACAGCATTGTGAGCTAGCCCTTCATGTGTGTACCATGAGCTAGCACGTCTTAAGAACATATATCATGAGAATTGCTCGATGATAATCTTCTGTACTTGTGCATATACTAACTCTTCAAACTTATTTTTCACCATGGAAGGCTTTGGAGGGGCCTCTATAACCGATTTGAGAAAGGAATGCACCCTCGCCAGTCAGTCACTGATTTTCTACAGGCAGTAAAAGAAGAGACGCAGCAGCAGGAGGAGGAAATGGAGTTCATGGAGAAGGTGTGGTAGAAATACTGAAAATCCAGCTTCCTGGCCTATATGTTTTTGATGTTTATACCTCCGCTTAGGTTTCAGTGTAAACCAATTCAGCTTTTAATGGTGACTGAGAAACAATTTTAAATGATTATATATAAAAACCCTGCACAAGATAAAAAAGAGGCAATCATTTTTAGCCGATGCCCTACGTCTTTGGTGTTCTCCAACACAATAACTGGAAGAGAGCACCATTAAAGGGAATCTGTTACCAGGTTTTTGCTACCCATCTGAGTGCAGCGCAATATAGGGGCAGAGGCCCTGATTCCAACAATCTGTCACTTACTGGGCTACCTGCTGTCATTTTGATAAAATTACTGTGTTATCTGCAGCAGACCCCGCCCACATCACTGATTGACAGTTCTCTGACTGCTGAGCTCTGTATAACCCTGCCCACACCACTGATTGGCCACTTTGTGTATACTAGATTTGCAGAAAGCTGCCAATCAGTGATGGGGGCGGGGTTGTACAGAGCTTATGAATATGTAGGACTACCTGGCAGCAGGTTTACTAGTCCCCAATGATAATCTGCTTGCTGATAAAATAGTGATTTTATAAAAACTACAGCAATCAGACCATTAAGTGACACATCACTGTAACCAGGGTCTCTACCTTGTGTCTTTTCAATGTCAGTAATGCCTGAGCACTGTGGCGTTATGGCTTTCTTATGGCACCAGAGAAGTTTGTTCATTGGTATAAAGTTTTCAAGTAAAGGTTCATTTAGGCAGGCCAATAATTGGGTTAGGGAGCGTTCCCTCATTCCCAACTGTTGGCTGCTTAAACAGGCCATCAAACATCCAATGGAGGGGCAAAGCATTCATTGGTGTGATAATTTTTGAGCACGTTTAAAAATTATCATTAGCAGCACATTGTCCTGCGTAAACGAGAAATGTGCTGACGATAACATAAGTGCGGCCGGCCTTACTAAACAGACCATTAAACCACTGCTGATCGACTTGCATGTAGAGGTTACATTAACATGCCCTAACCCAATGTAACTTTTGCTCTTGCCTAACAATTTTTCCTTTAGAGATTAACAAAACTGGAAACTCGAGAGTCAAATGAAACCTACAAGAATCTCAATGACCAGCCAAAAATCCACAACTTCCAGATATGCATCACCAAACACTCTCCGGCTAATACGCCCCAAGATTACAGCACCAACCTGAAGCTGTTTCCCTCTCGTAGTTCATCCCAAGGTGAGGAGGACTCGGCCCTGATCCTAACCCAGGACCATTTGAAGAGCTCGGACCCCGACCTGTCGGCTAACAGTGACCAGGAATCTGGGGTGGAGGACTTGAGCTGCCGGTCTCCGAGTGGTGGAGACTCGTTACCCAGCGAGGACAGTGGGAAGGATCCCGATTCAGATGAAGCAGTGTTCCTGACTGCTTAGAGGTCTTATTAACCACTTGCTATTATATTAGTGCTTCTATTTATTTATAGGGAGTGATGTAAGCTGGGAGGGATATACTGGGGGAAAAAAAAACATATCGACTTTGTTCACATGTATCAGTGGTAGTTTGTGCAGCGGAGACCAGATACTAATGTCCTATATAGTCGGTCTGATCCAGGCAATTGAACGACTGACAATTGGAAAAGTGCATACACAGGTTGACGAAACAATGACGGGGACACAATGATCGCTAATAATCTGGTATCCTGTTATCAGCAGCACGTCTCCTGTTTACACTGAGTAATGTGCTGCCGTTAAGAATTTTAATGAATGCATAAAATGTATCGCACCCAATGAAACGGTGCTTTCCTAGTTTGTCTGCCGATTGTGGTCCTGGTTAGATGGGCCAATAATCGTATGTTGAAATGATTCCTATGAGCGCTCGTTCATCGTTTATTGGCTCTACGCCTTAAGTGCGTGTCTGCAGCCTCCGGGAATATTCAGAAACAGTTATCTTTTTTTAAGAGCCAACCTTATAATGCATTTTGTTTCCTTTCATGATTTCAAACCACATGTCCGTGGAGCATGAATCCTGTCCCAATATATTTGTATATTTAAGGTTTGTCATTGACAAAGGTGCCCTGTACTGGAAATATGGACACTTACATCGTTTTCGGGTTTAGGTCCACTGTGTGAAAGATCTGAATGTGCTTTGCTTCTGTGTAAGTTGCTGGTAGACTAATGGTGGTCATCCAGGATCTGACATTGGGTATTAATTCCCTACCTCCTAGTTATGTTAGGCATGACTATCACATGTAAGGTTCTTGCCACCTGGCCGAGAAAAGTTCGAAAAAAAGGACGCAAGCATAAACTGTTTGGCCTGTGACCACAGCAATTTACAGTAAAACAATGTGATTTTCGTCACATGATTAAAACCATGACCCAATGTCTATGGCTGAATAATCCCTTAAAGACTAATGTTTTGTGCTATGGTATACCATCGGTCCGATCTTCTGTAACTTTATACTGTTTCCACATAGACTGCCAATGAAACAAAACTTCAGAATCTCATTTGGAGACTTTAAAGGGGCTGTCCAAGACTTTATTGAAGGCCTATACTTGATCATCAATGTCTGATTGATAGTGCATGCTGTAGCTGTTCCTGTGTCAACGGTGACCAGAAATGCTCAGGTGCCGAGCTCTGTTGACGGAGTACTACATATCGGCCACCCATTCAAATCATTAGGGGGCAGATGTGTAGTACGCAGCCGCAGCCACTATTCCCTCCACAGAGCTCCGCAGTGCAGCTCCGCTAATGAGCACCCCAATTGATCAAACATTGATGCCTTATCTTAAAGAGGTGGTCACTACATTGTATAATGCCCCCATCAAATTACACCTTTTAAATACCTGCAGCCGGGGTCACGTGATGCAGACTGAGAAGTCAGCAATAGCGCCACCCACAGGTACATATGGAAGCAGGAGGTATTTACAAAAACATTTATTTAGTTAACATGTGTAAATCGATGGGGTCATTATACAATGTAGTGGACCACCTCTTTAAAGAAAGGCCATCAATGTTAAAGTCCGGGACAACCCCTTTAATTATTAATCGGTATCGGTACAGATCTATTAGACTTTTCAGAACTTCAAAATAGGTCCATCCTTCAAACAGATGCCAAAAAGTACAGTATGTTGCAAACTTTAATGGAAGCATTCCTGTATGAATACAATATTGGAGGAAATAAAGAAAAAAAAACAAAAAGCTTTGGCACTTTTATGTAGGTCTCCAGAATATAGTGGGGAGAGACTTTCTTATTGACTTATATAAGCGAGGTAGAGCAGTAACCCCAAAGAAATTGAAAAATCAGCTGTGGTCCCTATAGGATGGCCCTACACATTGCATTTCCCATCACTTTTTTGAGAATACATTGGGGTGGAAAAATAAGATACAAATAAAGCAGATAATAAGAATTTATAGTCCAGAATTTACTGGTCACTTTTGTATTTCTGTAGGAATTCCAGCTCTGTACGTTGCAGATATCCGGCCCATCAGCGGATTAGCGGGGTCCCGCGTACTTGAATCCTTGCATGTTATCTGGGGGCTAAGAGCCATAGGGTTCTCTCTAAGTGCTTCCGACACTGGTTTTCAGAAAACGTACTGATCCTTTTATATTCGTGCTGCACGGTAGTTACATGTGGGGTCTCAGCGTCACATTACTGGGCTAGTACTAATATGGTAAGAGTCAATGTTGTGTAGTATCCCCCCGCCATCCTTTACGTGTCTGCCTGCTGCATAGCGGACGTCTGCCATCTTGAATGCTCATTGAAGCTGCTATTAGTTTTTTTTGTAAATTGCATGGATAATCTTACCAGAATAATCGTTCTCACTTCTTGACTTGTCTGCTCATTGTGACCAATATCATATTGGTTTTCTAGACGAGTTTACAAGCGCTTGTAGTGCTACAATACAAGAACAAAGCTACTAGATGTAATAGGAAGATCATCATAAAATGACCGTCCCTCCCAACTGCAGATTCCAAAATCTTCTGAAGATGCAGCTTATAAGTGAGGTCCGTGATAGTCAGAAGCAGCGTCTTCTTCCCATGATCTGTGCCTGGGGTGGTAGCCCAGCGATGTAGGGGCTGAGCCGCAGTAACAGACATGGGGCCGTGTCTGCGGGGGAAGGTGGGGAATAGAGTTTTCATTTTCTAATCCAGGACAACCCTTTTAAAAGTAGAACTCCCAAAAACAATGAAAGGGAAAGCCTCTTAAAGGGACACTAATCCTCGAAATGAATGAGGGCAAAAAATAGAGCAGCTCTTACTTTTGTCCAGTCTCAACATGATCCTAAAAGAGATGGGGCCAGAGTCATCAAGAGCGGCGCTGTTCACATTGGTCTTGATGAGGAGGTGTGCTGGAGTCAGACAGATGCTCACGGTTCATGAAAAGGTGCATGCTTCTTCCTGAATTGAGAACGCACCGTGGGTCAATAAACAAATATGCAACATGGGAATGAGATTTTGTGGCTATTTATGGTACAAAGAATTAAAAAAAAAAATTCTGCACAAGCGCTGTGTGTGAGCAAACCCCAACGGTGGAGCCGCAGGTCTTTTGGGAGTTCTCCTTGATTGCAAAGAGTTTTGTGTGTTTTTTTTATATATATTATTTATGGTTTATTTATTGATGCCATCATTGCTTATTTTTGTGACGAGTATAATAAAATCATGATCTATTTTTTTATTTTGTGTTGCATATTTTGGCTGTAATTTATATGCAGAAATTGATTTTTGTTTTAAGATATTTTAAAATATGTTGTCAAGCAATATTACCCTAATTGTGACTATATCAGTACAAAGTACGTATGTAAAGTAGTTTATTCCGTAATGTGCAATTAGAATATTTTTGTAAACTCCCTTGTGTTGTGTGTGTGCTGGTGTGTATAGATTAGATTGGGCCGCTGTCCTTTACGGACATAGCATTAGAGTCATTTATGCTGCACTTATAGAAGATGCTAAAGAATTACACTACAGTTTTTTTAATACAATTTTCTTTTCTTTTTTAAAGCAATACTTTACTCACCCTCTCTGGGTCTAATGCAGAGTGTCAGCTATTTGTCACATTGACAGCGCTGCAGCCAGTCAGTGAGTTCAGTGACTCTGAGCAAGTAGTGCCGTTAACTCGGGCAAAGCTGCTGATCTCAGTTATTGGTTGCAGCGCTGTCGACGTGAGGCCAAAGGACAGTAACAGACACTGGGAGCAGTGGCAGAGACCCTGTGCTGGACCCAAGGAAGGTGACTAGTGCACAGTTACAAAAAAAAAACAGCTGCACCAACGGGTTAAAGGAAAATCCCTTTAACCCTCAACTGGTGAGGTGGGGGTCGCCACACCCCAGGGAATTTTTGTTCGGCTGCCATTCATTGAAAAATGCTGGTATGAGGATACGTGTCTCACTAGCTTCCATCCATTTGTGGGTGTCAAAAATTTGTTACACTCATATGCAATCAATCGCCAATAAGAAAACGATTAAAACAAACGTGATCTTCGCATTTTCTGTAAAAATAAGAGATTTCTAAACACTGGGGTATAGGAAACCCCACCTCACCAGTTGCGTGACATAAACCCCACCTCACCAGTCGAGGGTTAATGAACCAGATAATCTGGCACAGATCAGCAATGGAATGGGGAATTTTACAAGATCAGAAGCAAGAAACTGAGCAGAAAATTAGGAAATTACCCTGATAACATTTTGAATTAGCAGCTTGTTTTTGGGCTCTATATACCAATCCAAGGGAGGTTTGTATACTTTATGACGGACATGTAATAATTCAGAATATTTGATGATTTGGAATTTATTAGATCCCCCAGGTGAATTACCCCAATACTATAAAATGGACATAAATGACACATAAATCTGTGCGGTTACAAAGTAACATTGACGCTCCTCCCCAACTCCCCGTACAGAATGACATGCCCTCGGGTCAGGAGTGTCTACAGCTTCATAGAAATATATAAAGCAGTCACGTTAGGGTCGGGAAAGTCCGTGCATGGACTGATTACCACGGACGTCTGAATGAGTCTTTATTGACTAATAAAGTCACTATTGATCACAGGGGTTAAAACGGTCAGGATTGGAGTTCATCTCCAATGTTGACCTTTGTGTAATATATACAACTCACACCTCCTGCACATGGAACAGGCATAGATTCTGGGTATGAACAATGGGCGCCCTACACTATCCACCCTAAACATGGGGAAGATGGCAGTAAAGAGTAAAAGACGGTTGTCTGGGACTTGACTCTTTTCATAAGATAGGTCATCAGCGTGTGATTAAAACAGAAATGTAGAAATTTTTTGCAAATTTATTTAGAAAACAAAAACTGAAATATCACATGGTCATAATGTAGCACCCTGAGGATTCGGCTGCTACAGGGGTATTGCACCTCAACCCAGAGGTGTGATATTCCACTCCCGGGTAAGGATGGAGTGTGGAACTGAGCTCGGGAGGCTGCATGCACTACACACATCCCATTTCCGAGGAACAGGCCGACGGTACTCCCACTTAGAAATGTGCAGGTACGACCGAGTCTGTTCCTGGCTGGAGTGGGAGGGGGGTGGTACATCCCAAGTAGTGTAGGGGCAGATAGGGGGAGCAGCCTGGGTAAAGATAGGAGCTCATTGGGTGCTGGTCACCTGAGCTCACACATAGAGGGTGTATATAAGGTGGGCACCATCAAAGAACAGGGTCAGTCTGCTGTAGAGGAGGAGTGAGTCAGCCTTTTGCAAAGAGTCTGTTGGAGAGCAGAAGAGCAGAGCAGAGAAGCCTGAGCCAGAGTGAGAGAGGAGAAGAAAGAGAGACCCAGAGGGGGAAACAGAAGAGAGGACTCTGAGACCCCAAATCCAATCCACGGGTGAAGAGTCGGCATCAGGGTACCGGAACCCAAGCTGGTGGGGGCAAAAACACACCCCAGCCAGAGACCGGAGGCCGTGGGCAGCGTCTGCCACGGCCACCCACCACATCCACCCCGAAGGCATACCACGTGGAGGGTCAGGGAACCCAAGGCCAAGGGTCTCCCAACAGAAGGCCCGAGGGAGCTGGACCTGGGTGGATCACTAGTGGGGACGGCCAGAGAAAGGACAGAAGGAGAGCTCAGGGTCACGCTCCGGACTCGCTTGGGGGTTGGCTGGATCCAGGACCTGGTGGATGCAGCACGGCTCGGGAGGTCACTTGAAGCTGGAGTGACCGGAACATCAGCAGTGAGTAAATACCCTTAACTGCATAACCCGACTCTGTCTTCCTTTAACATCTATGCTGCACCACCACAACCCCCATCCTCTGCACCTGACCCCCTGAGGCTATACCCCACCCGTTGGGGGTTATACCATCAAAAGCTGCACCTACACCATCAGCCTCAGCGGACCCTGCTGCAGCGGCGGCCATAGTGACCGCAATACAACGGGTGGCGTAGTCGACATTAAGAACTTATTAACATCTGTAGGACTGCCACATACAACTGAGTTTGACACCCTGGGCACGGACCGGGTCACAGCCACTCGGAAGACTACAACTCCCATCTGATCCGGCTCCGGATATTCCCCCTAAAGAATATGGCCCAGGGGGCGCGTCAACTTTGGCGTAGTCGGCAGGATTACGTGCCCACAACAACCGGGTACTGCGTGCCTGAAGAAAAGTGCAAGTTTACCTCAGAAAGAAGTCTCCCGCCGGTTCCGGAGGGTCCACGCCATCGGACCCCATCACAGGTCGTTTCCCGCCGATTGTCCGCCATTTCCAGCTTGTTCCCGCCATCTGCAGAGTTTCCCGCCACTGGGCGACGCTTCCCGCCAAATCCGAAGATTTCCCGCCTTGGAAGAGCAGCGGACGCCATTATGGGCGTGCCAAAGGAGGGCAAGAGGCCGCCTCCCATCGTGGGCCAGGACAGAAAATGGCGCCAAAAGTGGAAACCGCCCCCACCAACAGAGACTGTGATGCTGGAGGTGTCTGTCAGCGTGAAAGAACTACCCCTGGAGCTGACAGTCACCGAGTTGCCCCGGGACCGCCCTCGAAGTGGGAGGAGACGAAAGAAAAGAACGAAGATGGGTGCCGCCTGGAGCAGTCTGGAGCGAGCGCACCCGGAGGCAAGAAGTCTGGAGAGGAGTAGCAGAGAAGCTCACCCGGAGATGTCCAGAGAGCAGAGCAGCACCGGCCCGCTGGCCAGGAGCCTGCCGGAAGAAGAGCAGAGCAGCACCGACCCGTTGGTCAGGAGCCTGCTGGACACCACGACCCCACTAGGCCTAGTGGAGGTCCTTGCACAGCTCCCCCGAGACCGGGAGTGTGCACAGACTGCCCTGGAGGGCCTCGCACGGAGGATGGCCCGGGTACAGCGAGAGACATTGGCGGAGTGGAGCCGGGAGATGGCCCAGCAAACCAAGACCCGGAGCACGCCAGCCGAGATGAGGAAGCAGACCGCCTCTGAGGATGGCGCGGGAGGACCCAAGGCCGGAGACGGCGCCGAGGAGGGAGCCGAACGCATGGAGGCAGGTAAAGGGGACGCCTATACCCCAAGCCGTGACACCGCTTACCTGCCCCAGCTCCCCGTCGCAGAGCCCGAAAGTCCCCCTGCTGTGCCCGAAAACGCCATGTCACCGACGCAGACTAGGCCCCAACCGGAAGCCGCCGCCGCGACCCCTGTGACGTCACACGCCTCGACCCCGAGCGTGACCAAGCAGGAAGTACCACCAGCCTGGTCGCAGGGCCTAGAATTCCCGGGCGTCGCATCACCAACAGCGCCCCCTACCTCCGCGGAGCCTCCGGCCTGGTCGCAAGGCCAGGTAGCCCAGGGCGCCGCCGTATTAACGGTGCCCTTCACCTTCCAGGTGCCCCAGGCCTGGCCGCAAGGCCTGGGCAACCCGGGCGCCACCACCACCGCGCCCGCACCCGTAAAACCAAGGGTGCCGCGTCTGGGAGAGGACTTGTTTGCCCAGCACACGTGGCCGGACGGGCAGCCTTTCATCTGGCCCCAGAAGTATTACGAACTGGAGCACCAGAGGAGGGTTGGGGCCATGTGTGCACCCCTGATTCCGGCTCCGAAGCCCGTAATAAGGATCTCGCCCCCGCTAGCGGAAGCGCAGTTTGAGTGGGACCCCACCGGAGAAGATCTAATGGGGTTCACTCAGGAAACCAGGGCAGCTGCAGCGGAGCGTGCTGAGTGCTGCCGCCAACAGCTCGAGGAGTTTGCGAGGGAGCGGAGAGAGAGGCGGGTCCGGGAACAACAGGCCCAAATAAGGAGCGCCGAGCAAAAGAGCCGGACCAGGAGGGACCCCCGTGCAGCGCACAGTCCCCGTACCACCGGGACTGTAATAAAGTTTAACCAGCAGCACGGGTGGGGCTTCATCAGAGACAACAACACCCCCGGCGACGTCTTTGTCACGCGCAGAGACGTGAAGTCCCATCTGCCGGAGGGGCACAGAGGTCGTGACCTCTACATCGGAGACGAGGTCACCTTTACCCGGCACAAGTGTGCCAAAGGACCTTACGCCCTCCACGTACACCGCCTGACGGAGGAGGAGTTGCAGTGCGAGGAGGAGGAGCAAGAGGACCCGGACGGGTCTGAAGTTACAACCAGTTATAAGCAAAGAGCAGGAGGAAGACGCCGTTGAGTGCGGCAGAGCAGTGATGTAAATAGTTACCCGTTCGGGGTATAAAGAAACTGTTGCTACATATATATAGTCCCCGTTGGGACCAGCTGAGTGAACTGTTTACCCGTTAACCCCTTAATCCCACAGGCTGAGGACTGTGAGCAGCCATTCCCTTCCCTCTAACTGGCCGAGGACTGATAGCGGCCAACTTCCCCTGTATATAGTTGCGCTTCCTAAAGCGCCCCCTACCGGTTTTATAGGAAAACCAGTTTTCCAGAGAGACTGTCGCACTTTACCCGGTCACACGTTGCACAGTGACCGGAGGAGGAGCCAGAGGCGACGAGAATGTTTTATATTGATATATATATATATAATGTTTTATATGTTTTATATGTTTATGCAAAAATTTGTATGTTTTGGTGTTATGTCTTACAGCCCGAGGACGTGCTGTGATTTACCAGGGGGGAATGTAGCACCCTGAGGATTCGGCTGCTACAGGGGTATTGCACCTCAACCCAGAGGTGTGATATTCCACTCCCGGGTAAGGATGGAGTGTGGAACTGAGCTCGGTAGGCTGCATGCACTACACACATCCCATTTCCGAGGAACAGGCCGACGGTACTCCCACTTAGAAATGTGCAGGTACGACCGAGTCTGTTCCTGGCTGGAGTGGGAGGGGGGTGGTACATCCCAAGTAGTGTAGGGGCAGATAGGGGGAGCAGCCTGGGTAAAGATAGGAGCTCATTGGGTGCTGGTCACCTGAGCTCACACATAGAGGGTGTATATAAGGTGGGCACCATCAAAGAACAGGGTCAGTCTGCTGTAGAGGAGGAGTGAGTCAGCCTTTTGCAAAGAGTCTGTTGGAGAGCAGAAGAGCAGAGCAGAGAAGCCTGAGCCAGAGTGAGAGAGGAGAAGAAAGAGAGACCCAGAGGGGGAAACAGAAGAGAGGACTCTGAGACCCCAAATCCAATCCACGGGTGAAGAGTCGGCATCAGGGTACCGGAACCCAAGCTGGTGGGGGCAAAAACACACCCCAGCCAGAGACCGGAGGCCGTGGGCAGCGTCTGCCACGGCCACCCACCACATCCACCCCGAAGGCATACCACGTGGAGGGTCAGGGAACCCAAGGCCAAGGGTCTCCCAACAGAAGGCCCGAGGGAGCTGGACCTGGGTGGATCACTAGTGGGGACGGCCAGAGAAAGGACAGAAGGAGAGCTCAGGGTCACGCTCCGGACTCGCTTGGGGGTTGGCTGGATCCAGGACCTGGTGGATGCAGCACGGCTCGGGAGGTCACTTGAAGCTGGAGTGACCGGAACATCAGCAGTGAGTAAATACCCTTAACTGCATAACCCGACTCTGTCTTCCTTTAACATCTATGCTGCACCACCACAACCCCCATCCTCTGCACCTGACCCCCTGAGGCTATACCCCACCCGTTGGGGGTTATACCATCAAAAGCTGCACCTACACCATCAGCCTCAGCGGACCCTGCTGCAGCGGCGGCCATAGTGACCGCAATACAACGGGTGGCGTAGTCGACATTAAGAACTTATTAACATCTGTAGGACTGCCACATACAACTGAGTTTGACACCCTGGGCACGGACCGGGTCACAGCCACTCGGAAGACTACAACTCCCATCTGATCCGGCTCCGGATATTCCCCCTAAAGAATATGGCCCAGGGGGCGCGTCAATAAGTATTCAGACCCTTTGCTCAGACACTTATATTTAAGTCACATGCTGTCCATTTCCTTGTGATCCTCCTTGAGATGGTTCTACTCCTTCATTGGAGTCCAGCTGTGTTTAATTAAACTGATAGGACTTGATTTGGAAAGGCACACACCTGTCTATATAAGACCTCAAAGCTCACAGTGCATGTCAGACCAAATGAGAATCATGAGCTCAAAGGAACTGCCCAAGGAGCTCAGAGACAGAATTGTGGCAAGGCACAGATCTGGCCAAGGTTACAAAAGAATTTATGCATTACTCAAGGGTCCTAAGAGCACAGTGGCCTCCATAATCCTTAAATGGAAGAAGTTTGGCACCACTAGAAGTCTTCCTAGACCTGGCTGTCCAGCCAAACTGAGCAATTGTGGGAGAATAGCCTTGGTGAGAGAGGTAAAGAAGAACCCCAAAATCACTGTGGCTGAGCTCCAGAGATGCAGTAGGGAGATAGGAGAAAGTTCCACAAAGTCAACTATCACTGCAGCTCTCCACCAGTCGGGCCTTTATGGCAGAGTGGCCCAATGGAAGTCTCTCCTCAGTGCAAGACACTGAAAGCCCGCATAGAGTTTGCTCAAAAACACATGAAGGACTCCCAGACTATGAAAAATAAAATTCTCTGGTCTGATGAGACGAAGATAGAATTTTTTGATGATAATTCTAAGCGGTATGTGTGGAGAAAACCAAGCACTGCTCATCACCTGCCCAATACAATCCCAACAGTGAAACATGATGGAGGCAGCATCATGCTATGGGGGTGTTTTTCAGCTGCAGGGACAGGACAACTGGTTGCAATTGAAGGAAACATGAATGCAGTCAAGTACAGAGATATCCTGGATGAAAACTTCTTCCAGAGTGCTCTGGACCTCAGGCTTGGCCGAAGGTTCACCGTCCAACAAGACAATGACCCTAAGCACAAAGCTAAAATAACAAAGGAGTGGCTTCAGAACAACTCTGTGACCATTCTTGACTGGCCCAGCCAGAGCCCTGACCTAAACCCAATTGAGCATCTCTGGAGAGACCTGAAAATGGCTGTCCACCAACGTTCACCATCCAACCTGACGGAACTGGAGAGGATCTGCAAGGAAGAATGGCAGTGGATCCCCAAATCCAGCTGTGAAAAACTTGTTGCATCATTCCCAAGAAGACTCACGGCTGTACTAGCTCAAAAGGGTGCTTCTACTCAATACTGAGCAAAGGGTGTGAATACTTATGCCCGTGTGATATTTCAGGTTTTCTTTTTTAATAAATTTGCAAAAATTTCTACATTTCTGTTTTTTTTCACTCAAGATGGGGTGCAGAGTGGACATTAATGAGAAAAAAATGAACTTTTTAGAATTCACCAAATGGCTGCAATGAAACAGAGTAAACAATTTAAAGGGGTCTGAATACTTTCCGTACCCACTAATTTTTTTAATTGTCAATAGGTAGCTCTCATTAAAGGCAATAAATCAATATCAAATAATTGTTAGCGAAAGTTCAGCAAAAGGAAGCAGCCACAAGTTTATTGCTACGGCTTGTGCTCAGTGTATTTCCATCATATGGTCCATGGGCATCGAGTACAGCAACACGCTGTCATTTCTGAAAGGCACTGTATGTACAGAAGCGTGAAATGACGTCAGGAATGAGTAATTCACAAATCATTCATTTACTGAGTAAAAGGCTCAATTCACAGAAATGAAGTATTTAATATAAACCATTCCAATATGGGTAACAGAAAGTAACAAATATTAGAAGTATCCTACAGCAGATACAGAGCTGAGTCGATGCGAAATGAACAATAGGAGTTAAATTGATGAGGTGCACCTTTGGTCAAAATCAGAGGCTTCGTGTCCCGTTTGCAACAGGCTTGACCTTAAATGTTGCCGAAAGGCAACAAAGGATGACCTTTTGTTGCAAACGGGACACAAGATGGCCGACTTTTGTTGCCGGAATGCTACATCTGTTGCATTTGGGCAACAGGCTTGACCTTGATACATTGGAACTGGACTAAAGAGTCAATATGGTAGTATGACCTTCTGTACTATAGTAATATATAGGGACTGATGGGGGAAATTTGTTTTTTGGCATTTGGGACGCTTACGCACGCGGTGGGATGCGCTAAATTTTTTTCAGGGTTAAGGCAAAATTTTTGCTCGACACTGCGCGCTCTGCGGCCTGAAATATCGCTCCTGAGGGGGTCTACGCAATAAAAATGCAAAAAAATGTAACATTAGGGTTGGCTAAATCACTTACCTGATTGACCAATAGCCAGCCCTCATTGACTTTTTTGTTGACATTGTGTGTTCTGAGGAAACTCCACCGGGTGGCAATGTTGTCCAACTTTTTAATTTTTTATTTTAGGATTGTAAAAACACCAGATGGCAATGTTTCTCTTTCTAATGTGCACGCAAGCATGAGAGCTGGCTGCTGGTTGTCCTGGATTATCTGCATCCAGCCCTCATATTGGGCATATAATGTATATAGCCAACTCTCAAATTTTTTTTGCTTTAATAACACTAAGGCTATGTAACCACGATGCAGAAATGAAGCATTTTGTTCACGGCTGCCTCTAGCCAGCCCCCCAATTTTTTTTTTCTTTAATAACACAAACACCATGAGGGCTGGCTATCGTGTGTCCACGGCTGCCTCTAGTCAGCACCCCAATTTTTTTTTTCTTTAATAACACAAACACCATGAGGGCTGGCTATCGTGTGTTCACGGCTGCCTCTAGCCAGCCCCCCAATTTTTTTTTTTCTTTAATAACACAAACACCATGAGGGCTGGCTATCGTGTATCCACGGCTACCTCTAGCCAGCCCCCCAATTTTTTTTTTCTTTAATAACACAAGCACCATGAGGGCTGGCTATCGTGTGTCCACGGCTGCCTCTAGCCAGCCCCCCAATTTTTTTTTTTCTTTAATAACACAAACACCATGAGGGCTGGCTATCGTGTGTCCACAGCTGCCTCTAGCCAGCCCCCCAATTTTTTTTTTCTTTAATAACACAAACACCATGAGGGCTGGCTATCGTGTGTTCACGGCTGCCTCTAGCCAGCCCCCCAATTTTTTTTTTTCTTTAATAACACAAACACCATGAGGGCTGGCTATCGTGTGTCCACGGCTGCCTCTAGCCAGCCCCCTAATTTTTTTTTTCTTTAATAACACAAACACCATGAGGGCTGGCTATCGTGTGTCCACAGCTGCCTCTAGCCAGCCCCCCAATTTTTTTTTTCTTTAATAACACAAACACCATGAGGGCTGGCTATCGTGTGTTCACGGCTGCCTCTAGCCAGCCCCCCAATTTTTTTTTTTCTTTAATAACACAAACACCATGAGGGCTGGCTATCGTGTATCCACGGCTACCTCTAGCCAGCCCCCCAATTTTTTTTTTCTTTAATAACACAAGCACCATGAGGGCTGGCTATCGTGTGTCCACGGCTGCCTCTAGCCAGCCCCCCAATTTTTTTTTTCTTTAATAACACAAACACCATGAGGGCTGGCTATCGTGTGTCCACGGCTGCCTCTAGCCAGCCCCCCAATTTTTTTTTTCTTTAATAACACAAACACCATGAGGGCTGACTATCGTGTGTTCACGGCTGCCTCTAGCCAGCCCCCCAATTTTTTTTTTCTTTAATAACACAAACACCATGAGGGCTGGCTATCGTGTGTCCACGGCTGCCTCTAGCCAGCCCCCCAATTTTTCTTTTCTTTAATAACACAAACACCATGAGGGCTGGCTATCGTGTGTCCACGGCTGCCTCTAGCCAACCCCCAAATTTTTTTTTCTTTAATAACACAAACACCATGAGGGCTGGCTATCGTGTGTCCACGGCTGCCTCTAGCCAGCCCCCCAATTTTTGTTTTTCTTTAATAACACAAACACCATGAGGGCTGACTATTGTGTGTTCACGGCTGCCTCTAGCCAGCCCCCCAATTTTTTTTTTCTTTAATAACACAAACACCATGAGGGCTGGCTATCATGTGTCCATGGCTGCCTCTAGCCAGCCCCCCAATTTTTTTTTTCTTTAATAACACAAACACCATGAGGGCTGGCTATCGTGTGTTCACGGCTGCCTCTAGCCAGCCCCCCAATTTTTTTTTTCTTTAATAACACAAACACCATGAGGGCTGGCTATCGTGTGTTCACGGCTGCCTCTAGCCAGCCCCCCAATTTTTTTTTTCTTTAATAACACAAACACCATGAGGGCTGGCTATCGTGTATCCACGGCTACCTCTAGCCAGCCCCCCAGTTTTTTTTTTCTTTAATAACACAAGCACCATGAGGCCTGGCTATCGTGTGTTCACGGCTGCCTCTAGCCAGCCCCCCAATTTTTTTTTTCTTTAATAACACAAACACCATTAGGGCTGGCTATCGTGTGTCCACGGCTGCCTCTAGCCAGCCACCCAAATATTTTTTTTCTTTAATAACACAAACACCATGAGGGCTGGCTATCGTGTGTTCACGGCTGCCTCTAGCCAGCCCCCTAATTTTTTTTTTCTTTAATAACACAAACACCATGAGGACTGGCTATCGTGTGTCCACGGCTGCCTCTAGCCAGCCCCCCAATTTTTTTTTTCTTTAATAACACAAACACCATGAGGGCTGGCTATCGTGTGTTCACGGCTGCCTCTAGCCAGCCCCCCAATTTTTTTTTTCTTTAATAACACAAACACCATGAGGGCTGGCTATCGTGTATCCACGGCTACCTCTAGCCAGCCCCCCAATTTTTTTTTTCTTTAATAACACAAGCACCATGAGGGCTGGCTATCGTGTGTCCACGTCTGCCTCTAGCCAGCCCCCCAATTTTTTTTTTCTTTAATAACACAAACACCATGAGGGCTGGCTATCATGTGTCCACGGCTGCCTCTAGCCAGCCCCCCAATTTTTTTTTTCTTTAATAACACAAACACCATGAGGGCTGGCTATCGTGTGTTCACGGCTGCCTCTAGCCAGCCCCCCAATTTTTTTTTTCTTTAATAACACAAACACCATGAGGGCTGGCTATCGTGTGTTCACGGCTGCCTCTAGCCAGCCCCCCAATTTTTTTTTTCTTTAATAACACAAACACCATGAGGGCTCGCTATCATGTGTCCAGGGCTGCCTCTAGCCAGCCCCCCAATTTTTTTTTTCTTTAATAACACAAACACCATGAGGGCTGGCTATAGTGTGTTCACGGCTGCCTCTAGCCAGCCCCCCAATTTTTTTTTTCTTTAATAACACAAACACCATGAGGGCTGGCTATCGTGTGTCCACGGCTGCCTCTAGCCAGCCCCCCAATTTTTTTTTTTTCTTTAATAACACAAACACCATGAGGGCTGGCTATCGTGTGTTCACGGCTGCCTCTAGCCAGCCCCCCAATTTTTTTTTTCTTTAATAACACAAACACCATGAGGGCTGGCTATCGTGTGTCCACGGCTGCCTCTAGCCAACCCCCAAATTTTTTTTCTTTAATAACACAAACACCATGAGGGCTGGCTATCGTGTGTCCACGGCTGCCTCTAGCCAGCCCCCCAATTTTTGTTTTTCTTTAATAACACAAACACCATGAGGGCTGGCTATCGTGTGTTCACGGCTGCCTCTAGCCAGCCCCCCAATTTTTTTTTCTTTAATAACACAAACACCATGAGGGCTGGCTATCATGTGTCCATGGCTGCCTTTAGCCAGCACCCCAATTTTTTTTTTCTTTAATAACACAAACACCATGAGGGCTGGCTATCGTGTGTTCACGGCTGCCTCTAGCCAGCCCCCCAATTATTTTTTTTTCTTTAATAACACAAACACCATGAGGGCTGGCTATCGTGTGTTCACGGCTGCCTCTAGCCAGCCCCCCAATTTTTTTTTTTCTTTAATAACACAAACACCATGAGGGCTGGCTATCGTGTATCCACGGCTACCTCTAGCCAGCCCCCCAATTTTTTTTTCTTTAATAACACAAGCACCATGAGGCCTGGCTATCGTGTGTCCACGGCTGCCTCTAGCCAGCCCCCCAATTTTTTTTTTCTTTAATAACACAAACACCATGAGGACTGGCTATCGTGTGTTCACGGCTGCCTCTAGCCAGCCCCCCAATTTTTTTTTTCTTTAATAACACAAACACCATGAGGGCTGGCTATCGTGTGTCCACAGCTGCCTCTAGCCAGCCCCCCAATTTTTTTTTTCTTTAATAACACAAACACCATGAGGGCTGGCTATCGTGTGTCCACGGCTGCCTCTAGCCAGCCCTCAAATTTTTTTTTTCTTTAGTAACACAAACACCATGATGGCTGGCTATGAGGAAGGGAGCTATGTCCTTGTAAAGTTAGCTTGTTGTCATGTGGAAAAGAGTTTGAGGGGATTGTGGCCCTGTGGAAATGCTTGTGGCCCGGCAGAAGGAGCCAGTGGTCCTGTGGAGAGAGCTGATGGGGTTGAGGCCCTGTGGAAAGGCCTGTGACCCTGTATAGGGGTCCGTTGCCCTGTGGAGAGAGCTGTAGGGGCTCGTGCCCTATGGAAATGACTATGGCCATGTAGACAGGCCTTCTGGCCTTGAAGAGGGGGCTTGTGCCTTGCAGACGGGCCTTGTGTCTCTGTGGAGAGAGCTAAAGGGGGCAGTGGCGGTGCAGAAAGTGCATTTCGCCCTGTTGATGGGAGCTATGGCCCGGTAAAGAGAGCTTGTTGTCCTGTGGAGAAGAGTTGGAGGGGCTTGTGGCACTGTGGAAAGGCCTGTGGCCCAGTAGGAGCCTGTGGTCCTGTGGAGACAGCTGAAGGGGTTGAGGCCCTGTGGAAAGGCCTGTGACCCTGTATAGGGGTCTGTGGCCCCGCAGAGGGTGCATGTGGCGATGTAAAGAGAGCTGGAGGGAGTTGTGGCTTGAGGAAAAGGCCATGTGGAGTGGGCTGGAAAGGCCTGTGGAAGGCTCTGGAGTAAGATTTGAGCCTATGAAGTCCTTTGCAGTAAACAACATGCAACATGATTGCCTGTGGAGAGAGCTGGAGGGGCTTGTGGCACCGTGGAAAGGCCTGTGGCCCAGTAGGAGCCTGTGGTCCTGTGGAGAGAGCTGAAAGTGTTGTGGCCCTGTGGAAAGGCCTGTGACCCTGTATAGGGGTCCGTTGCCCTGTGGAGAGAGCTGGAGGGGCTTGTGCCCTATGGAAATGACTATGGCCATGTAGAAAGGCCTTTTGGCCTTGAAGAGGGGGCTTGTGCCCTGCAGACGGGCCTTGTGTCTCTGTGGAGAGAGCTAAAGGGGGCTGTGGCCATGCAGAAAGTGCATTTGGCCCTGTGGAGGGGAGCTATGGCCCAGTAAAGAGAGCTTGTTGTCGTGTGGAGAAGAGTTGGAGGGGATTGTGGCCCTGGGGAAAGGCCTGTGACCCTGTATAGGGGTCCGTTGCCCTGTGGAGAGAGCTGGAGGGGCTCGTGCCCTATGGAAATTACTATGGCCATGTAGAAAGGCCTTTTGGCCTTGAAGAGGGGGCTTGTGCCCTGCAGACGGGCCTTGTGACTCTGTGGAGAGAGCTGTTGGGAGTTGTGGCCGTGTGGAAAGTGCATTTGGCCCTGTGGAGGTGAGCTATGGCCCTGTAAAGAGAGCTTCTTTTCCTGTGGAGAGAGCTGGAGGGTGTTGTGGCCCTGTGGAAATGTCTGTGGCCCTATGGATAGGCCCTTTAGCCTTGTGGAAGGGGCTGTGGCCCTCTGGTGAGAGCTGGAAGGAGTTGTGGGCTGTGGAAAAGTCTGTGGTCCTGTGGAGAGAGCTGAAGGGATTGAGTTCCTGTGGAAAGGCCTGTGACCCTGTATAGGGGTCTGTGGCCCCGCAGAGGGGCATGTGGCGATGTAAAGAGAGCTGGAGGGAGTTGTGGCCTGCGGAAAAGGCCATGTGGAGCGGGCTGGAGGGGCCTGTGGAAGGGTCTGAAGTAAGATTTGGGCCTATGAAGTCCTTTTGCGGTAAACAACATGAAACATGATTGCCTGTGGAGAGAGCTGGAGGGACTTGTAGCACTGTGGAAAGGCCTGTGGCCGGGCTGGAGCCTGTGGTCCTGTGGAAGAGCTGAAGGTGTTGTGGCCCTGTGGAAAGGCCTGTGACCCTGTATAGCGGTCCGTTGCCCTGTGGAGAGAGCTGGAGGGGCTCGTGCCCTATGGAAATGACTATGGCCATGTAGAAAGGCCTTTTGGCCTTGAAGAGGGGGCTTGTGCCCTGCAGACGGGCCTTGTGTCTCTGTGGAGAGAGCTAAAGGGGGCTGTGGCCGTGCAGAAAGTGCATTTGGCCCTGTGGAGGGGAGCTATGGCCCGGTAAAGAGAGCTTGTTGTCCTGTGGAGAAGAGTTTTAGGGGATTGTGGCCCTGTGGAATGGCCTGTGACCCTGTATAGGGGTCTGTGGCCCCGCAGAGGGGCATGTGGCGATGTAAAGAGAGCTGGAGGGAGTTGTGGCCTGCGGAAAAGGCCATGTGGAGCGGGCTGGAGGGGCCTGTGGAAGGGTCTAAAGTAAGATTTGGGCCTATGAAGTCCTTTTGCGGTAAACAACATGCAACATGATTGCCTGTGGAGAGAGCTGGAGGGACTCGTAGCACTGTGGAAAGGCCTGTGGCCGGGTAGGAGCCTGTGGTCCTGTGGAGAGAGCTGAATGTGTTGTGGCCCTGTGGAAAGGATTTTTAAGCGCAGCAGAAACGCTGCGTAAAAATCTACAGCATGGGCATTAACATTGCGGAATGCCACTGAGTACCATGGGGTGCAGATTATCAAGTGTTTCACAAGCGTTTCCGCTGCGTAAATTACGCAACATATACGCTTGTAAATCGCTACGTGGGCACGCAGCCTGAGGCTGTGTTCACACACCACCCGGTCCGGAGGAGAAGTGATGTCACAGAGGTGGAAGAAGAATCCTGTTCCTCCTCCCCTTTGTGACATGTCTGCCAGCCCCCATTTCATTTTGTAATGTATTACTATACAGTACGAAATCAAAATTAAATAAATACAGATGTATTAAAAATAATAAAGAATTAATACTTACCCTTTCAGACGCCTTTTCGGTCTATCCGGTGCAGAGCCAAAGCCACGTCCTGAGCGACAGGACCTTCCATGATGTCACATGAAGGTCCTGTCGGTTGGTATTTGGCCTTGGTTCTGCACCGGATAGGCCTAAAAGGCATCGGAAAGGGTAAGTATTAATTCTATTGTGATGTCATAATACCCCACAACTACTAGTATAGGCAAAAAAGTGACACATTTATTCCATTTTATTTATTGAAAGAAATTAGGCTTAAACCAAAAATGACATGATGGCGGATTGCCTGTAAAGATGCCTTCTTTTTAATGTATTGATCTTCATGGAATAAAGTAAAATTCATCATATGGAAACCGGTGCCAGCATTCCTTTTTTCATGTTTGGCTTCCAGGCGGTGGCCTACCGCCACTGAGCACCTGACCGGATCCACTGATTGGAAGGAGGGGGGAGCTTTCTATTTCCCAATTTTCTCATTTGGCTCCAAAAATAACATGTAAATCAAGAAAACTGGTATAAAGGAGCATGGCATAGGTGACATTTCTTTGCCAGCATTCAACCTGTGTAAAGAAAAAAAAGAATATTAAACAGTGCAGTATACTATATCAGGTTCCTTTACTCGAGCTGACCAATGGTCAATAGGTCACTCAAATGAGTCCTTTTAACTGATTAAAGAGGGGTGGAGGGGGCTGTGGCCCTGATGAAAGAGCTGAAATGGGTTGTAGCCTTGTAGAAGGAGCCTGTGGTCCTGTGGAGAGAGCTGGAGGGGGCTATTGCCTTGGGGAAATGCCTATGGCCCTGTGGAAGGGACCTGTGGCCCTTTGAAAAAGGACTTTGGCCTTGTGGAGGGGGCTGTTTCCTTGTAAAGGGAGCCTCTGTCCTTTTTGAGAGAGAGAGAGGGGGTTGTGGCCTTATGGAAAGGCTTATTGCATAGTGAAAGGGCCCTGTTGCCCTGTGGAGAGAGGTAAAGGTGGTTGTGGCCCTGTGTAAATGCCTGTACACCTGTAGAAGGAGCCTGTGGCCCTGTTGAGAGTACCAGAGGGGGTTGTGGCCCTATTTAAAGGCCAGTAGCCCTGTAGAAAGGCCCCTTGGCCTTGATGAAGGGGCTTGTGCCCTGCAGACGAGCCCCGTGACTCTGTGGAGAGAGCTGGAGGGGATTTTGGCCGTGTGGAAAGTGCATTTGGCCCTGTGGAGGGGAGCTATAGCCCTGTAAAGAGAGCTAGTTGTCCTGTGTAGAGAGTTGGAGGGGATTGTGGCCCTGTGGAAATGCTTGTGGCCCGGCAGAAGGAGCCAGTGGTCCTGTGGAGAGAGCTGAAGGGGTTGAGGCCCTGTGGAAAGGCCTGTGACCCTGTATAGGGGTCCGTTGCCCTGTGGAGAGAGCTGGAGGGGCTTGTGGCCCTGTGGAAATGCTTGTGGCCCGGCAGAAGGAGCCAGTGGTCCTGTGGAGAGAGCTGAAGGGGTTGAGGCCCTGTGGAAAGGCCTGTGACCCCGTATAGGGGTCTGTGGCCCCGCAGAGGGTGCATGTGGCGATGTAAAGAGAGCTGGAGGGAGTTGTGGCCTGAGGAAAAGGCCATGTGGAGTGGGCTGGAAAGGCCTGTGGAAGGCTCTGGAGTAAGATTTGGGCCTATGAAGTCCTTTGCAGTAAACAACATGCAACATGATTGCCTGTGGAGAGAGCTGGAGGGGCTTGTGGCACCGTGGAAAGGCCTGTGGCCCAGTAGGAGCCTGTGGTCCTGTGGAGAGAGCTGAAAGTGTTGTGGCCCTGTGGAAAGGCCTGTGACCCTGTATAGGGGTCGGTTGCCCTGTGGAGAGAGCTGGAGGGGCTTGTGCCCTATGGAAATGACTATGGCCATGTAGAAAGGCCTTTTGGCCTTGAAGAAGGGGCTTGTGCCCTGCAGACGGGCCTTGTGTCTCTGTGGAGAGAGCTAAAGGGGGCTGTGGCCATGCAGAAAGTGCATTTGGCCCTGTGGAGGGGAGCTATGGCCCGGTAAAGAGAGCTTGTTGTCGTGTGGAGAAGAGTTGAAGGGGATTGTGGCCCTGGGGAAAGGCCTGTGACCCTGTATAGGGGTCCGTTGCCCTGTGGAGAGAGCTGGAGGGGCTCGTGCCCTATGGAAATGACTATGGCCATGTAGAAAGGCCTTTTGGCCTTGAAGAGGGGGCTTGTGCCCTGCAGACGGGCCTTGTGTCTCTGTGGAGAGAGCTAAAGGGGGCTGTGGCCGTGCAGAAAGTGCATTTGGCCCTGTGGAGGGGAGCTATGGCCCGGTAAAGAGAGCTTGTTGTCCTGTGGAGAAGAGTTGGAGGGGATTGTGGCCCTGTGGAATGGCCTGTGACCCTGTATAGGGGTCTGTGGCCCCGCAGAGGGGCATGTGGCGATGTAAAGAGAGCTGGAGGGAGTTGTGGCCTGCGGAAAAGGCCATGTGGAGCGGGCTGGAGGGGCCTGTGGAAGGGTCTAAAGTAAGATTTGGGCCTATGAAGTCCTTTTGCGGTAAACAACATGCAACATGATTGCCTGTGGAGAGAGCTGGAGGGACTCGTAGCACTGTGGAAAGGCCTGTGGCCGGGTAGGAGCCTGTGGTCCTGTGGAGAGAGCTGAATGTGTTGTGGCCCTGTGGAAAGGATTTTTAAGCGCAGCAGAAACGCTGCGTAAAAATCTACAGCATGGGCATTAACATTGCGGAATGCCACTGAGTACCATGGGGTGCAGATTATCAAGTGTTTCACAAGCGTTTCCGCTGCGTAAATTACGCAACATATACGCTTGTAAATCGCTACGTGGGCACGCAGCCTGAGGCTGTGTTCACACACCACCCGGTCCGGAGGAGAAGTGATGTCACAGAGGTGGAAGAAGAATCCTGTTCCTCCTCCCCTTTGTGACATGTCTGCCAGCCCCCATTTCATTTTGTAATGTATTACTATACAGTACGAAATCAAAATTAAATAAATACAGATGTATTAAAAATAATAAAGAATTAATACTTACCCTTTCAGACGCCTTTTCGGTCTATCCGGTGCAGAGCCAAAGCCACGTCCTGAGCGACAGGACCTTCCATGATGTCACATGAAGGTCCTGTCGGTTGGTATTTGGCCTTGGTTCTGCACCGGATAGCCCTAAAAGACATCGGAAAGGGTAAGTATTAATTCTATTGTGATGTCATAATACCCCACAACTACTAGTATAGGCAAAAAAGTGACACATTTATTCCATTTTATTTATTGAAAGAAATTAGGCTTAAACCAAAAATGACATGATGGCGGATTGCCTGTAAAGATGCCTTCTTTTTAATGTATTGATCTTCATGGAATAAAGTAAAATTCATCATATGGAAACCGGTGCCAGCATTCCTTTTTTCATGTTTGGCTTCCAGGCGGTGGCCTACCGCCACTGAGCACCTGACCGGATCCACTGATTGGAAGGAGGGGGGAGCTTTCTATTTCCCAATTTTCTCATTTGGCTCCAAAAATAACATGTCAATCAAGAAAACTGGTATAAAGGAGCATGGCATAGGTGACATTTCTTTGCCAGCATTCAACCTGTGTAAAGAAAAAAAAGAATATTAAACAGTGCAGTATACTATATCAGGTTCCTTTACTCGAGCTGACCAATGGTCAATAGGTCACTCAAATGAGTCCTTTTAACTGATTAAAGAGGGGTGGAGGGGGCTGTGGCCCTGATGAAAGAGCTGAAATGGGTTGTAGCCTTGTAGAAGGAGCCTGTGGTCCTGTGGAGAGAGCTGGAGGGGGCTATTGCCTTGGGGAAATGCCTATGGCCCTGTGGAAGGGACCTGTGGCCCTTTGAAAAAGGACTTTGGCCTTGTGGAGGGGGCTGTTTCCTTGTAAAGGGAGCCTCTGTCCTTTTTGAGAGAGAGAGAGGGGGTTGTGGCCTTATGGAAAGGCTTATTGCATAGTGAAAGGGCCCTGTTGCCCTGTGGAGAGAGGTAAAGGTGGTTGTGGCCCTGTGTAAATGCCTGTACACCTGTAGAAGGAGCCTGTGGCCCTGTTGAGAGTACCAGAGGGGGTTGTGGCCCTATTTAAAGGCCAGTAGCCCTGTAGAAAGGCCCCTTGGCCTTGATGAAGGGGCTTGTGCCCTGCAGACGAGCCCCGTGACTCTGTGGAGAGAGCTGGAGGGGATTTTGGCCGTGTGGAAAGTGCATTTGGCCCTGTGGAGGGGAGCTATAGCCCTGTAAAGAGAGCTAGTTGTCCTGTGTAGAGAGTTGGAGGGGATTGTGGCCCTGTGGAAATGCTTGTGGCCCGGCAGAAGGAGCCAGTGGTCCTGTGGAGAGAGCTGAAGGGGTTGAGGCCCTGTGGAAAGGCCTGTGACCCTGTATAGGGGTCCGTTGCCCTGTGGAGAGAGCTGGAGGGGCTTGTGGCACTGTGGAAAGGCCTGTGGCCCAGTAGGAGCCTGTGGTCCTGTGGAGAGAGCTCAAAGTGTTGTGGCCCTGTGGAAAGGCCTGTGACCCTGTATAGGGGTCCGTTGCCCTGTGGAGAGAGCTGGAGGGGCTTGTGCCCTATGGAAATGACTATGGCCATGTAGAAAGGCCTTTTGGCCTTGAAGAGGGGGCTTGTGCCCTGCAGACGGGCCTTGTGTCTCTGTGGAGAGAGCTAAAGGGGGCTGTGGCCATGCAGAAAGTGCATTTGGCCCTGTGGAGGGGAGCTATGGCCCGGTAAAGAGAGCTTGTTGTCGTGTGGAGAAGAGTTGGAGGGGATTGTGGCCCTGGGGAAAGGCCTGTGACCCTGTATAGGGGTCCGTTGCCCTGTGGAGAGAGCTGGAGGGGCTCGTGCCCTATGGAAATGACTATGGCCATGTAGAAAGGCCTTTTGGCCTTGAAGAGGGGGCTTGTGTCCTGCAGACGGGCCTTGTGACTCTGTGGAGAGAGCTGTTGGGAGTTGTGGCCGTGTGGAAAGTGCATTTGGCCCTGTGGAGGTGAGCTATGGCCCTGTAAAGAGAGCTTCTTTTCCTGTGGAGAGAGCTGGAGGGTGTTGTGGCCCTGTGGAAATGTCTGTGGCCCTATGGATAGGCCCTTTAGCCTTGTGGAAGGGGCTGTGGCCCTCTGGTGAGAGCTGGAAGGAGTTGTGGGCTGTGGAAAAGTCTGTGGTCCTGTGGAGAGAGCTGAAGGGATTGAGTTCCTGTGGAAAGGCCTGTGACCCTGTATAGGGGTCTGTGGCCCCGCAGAGGGGCATGTGGCGATGTAAAGAGAGCTGGAGGGAGTTGTGGCCTGCGGAAAAGGCCATGTGGAGCGTGCTGGAGGGGCCTGTGGAAGGCTCTGGAGTAAGATGGGGGCCTATGAAGTCCTTTGCAGTAAACATCTAAATTTTCAAGCTTCGTGTCCGATTTGCAACAGGGTTGACTCCAATGTTGCCGAACTGCAACAAAAATTGACTCTTGTTGCAAAAGTGCAACATGATTGCCTGTGGAGAGAGCTGGATGGTGCTTGTGGCACTGTGGAAAGACCTGTGGCCCGGTAGTAGCCTGTGGTCCTGTGGAGAGAGCTGAAGGTGTTGTGGCCCTGTGGAAAGGCCTGTAACCCTGTATAGGGGTCCGTTGCCCTGTGGAGAGAGCTGGAGGGGCTTGTGCCCTATGGAAATGACTATGGCCATGTAGAAAGGCCCTTTGGCCTTGAAGAGGGGGCTTGTGTCCTGCAGATGGGCCCTGTGTCTCTGTGGAGAGAGCTAAAGGGGGCTGTGGCCGTGCAGAAAGTGCATTTGGCCCTGTGGAAGGGAGCTATGGCCCTGTAAAGAGAGCTTGTTGTCCTGTGGAGAAGAGTTCGAGGGGATTGTGGCCCTGTGGAAATGCTTGTGGCCCGGCAGAAGGAGCCAGTGGTCCTGTGGAGAGAGCTGAAGGGGTTGAGGCCCTGTGGAAAGGCCTGTGACCCTGTATAGGGGTCTGTGGCCCCGCAGAGGGGCATGTGGCGATGTAAAGAGAGCTGGAGGGAGTTGTGGCCTGCGGAAAAGGCCATGTGGAGCGGGCTGGAGGGGCCTGTGGAAGGGTCTGAAGTAAGATTTGGGCCTATGAAGTCCTTTTTTCGGTAAACAACATGCAACATGATTGCCTGTGGAGAGAGCTAGAGGGACTTGTAGCACTGTGTAAAAGCCTGTGGCCGGGTAGGAGCCTGTGGTCCTGTGGAGAGAGCTGAAGGTGTTGTGGCCCTGTGGAAAGGCCTGTGACCCTGTATAGCGGTCCGTTGCCCTGTGGAGAGAGCTGGAGGGGCTCGTGCCCTATGGAAATGACTATGGCCATGCAGAAAGGCCTTTTGGCTTTGAAGAGGGGGCTTGTGCCCTGCAGACGGGCCCTGTGACTCTGTGGAGAGGGCTGTTGGGAGTTGTGGCCGTGTGGAAAGTGCATTTGGCCCTGTGGAGGTGAGCTATGGCCCTGTAAAGAGAGCTTCTTGTCCTGTGGAGAGAGCTGGAGGGTGTTGTGGCCATGTGGAAAGGTCTGTGGCCCTATGGATAGGCCCTTTGGCCTTGTGGAAGGGGCTGTGGCCCTGTGGTGAGAGGTGGAAGGAGTTGTGGGCTGTGGAAAAGCCTGTGGTCCTGTGGAGACAGCTGAAGGGGTTGAGGCCCTGTGGAAAGGCCTGTGACCCTGTATAGGGGTCTGTGGCCCCGCAGAGGGGCATGTAGCGATGTAAAGAGAGCTGGAGGGAGTTGTGGCCTGAGGAAAAGGCCATGTGGAGCGGGCTGGAAAGGCCTGTGGAAGGCTCTGGAGTAAGATTTGGGCCTATGAAGTCCTTTGCAGTAAACAATATGCAACATGATTGCCTGTGGAGAGAGCTGGAGGTGCTTGTGGCACTGTAGAAAGGCCTGTGGCCCAGTAGGAGCCTGTGGTCCTGTGGAGAGAGCTGAAGGTGTTGTGGCCCTGTGGAAAGGCCTGTGACCCTGTATAGGGGTCCGTTGCCCTGTGGAGAGAGCTGGAGGGGCTCGTGCCCTATGGAAATGACTATGGCCATGTAGAAAGGCCTTTTGGCCTTGAAGAGGGGGCTTGTGCCCTGCAGACGGGCCTTGTGTCTCTGTGGAGAGAGCTAAAGGGGGCTGTGTCCATGCAGAAAGTGCATGTGGAGGGGAGCTATGGCCCGGTAAAGAGAGCTTGTTGTCCTGCGGAGAAGAGTTGGAGGGGATTGTGGCCCTGTGGAAAGGCTTGTAGCCCGGCAGAAGGAGGCAGCGGTCCTGTGGAGAGAGCTGAAGGGGTTGAGGCCCTGTGGAAAGGCATGTGACGCTGTATAGGGGTCTGTGGCCCCGCAGAGGGGCATGTGGCGATGTAAAGAGAGCTGGAGGGAGTTGTGGCCTGAGGAAAAGGCCATGTGGAGTGGGCTGGAGGGGCCTGTGGAAGGCTCTGGAGTAAGATTTGGGCCTATGAAGTCCTCTGCAGTAAACAACATGCAACATGATTGCCTGTGGAGAGAGCTGAAGGTTTTGTGGCCCTGTGGAAAGGCCTGTGACCCTGTACAGGGGTCCGTTGCCCTGTAGAGAGAGCTGGAGGTGCTTGTGCCCTATGGGAATGACTATGGCCATGTAGAAAGGCCTTTTGGCTTTGAAGAGGGGGCTTGTGCCCTGCAGACGGGCCCTGTGACACTGTGGAGAGGGCTGTTGGGAGTTGTGGCCGTGTGGAAAGTGCATTTGGCCCTGTGGAGGTGAGCTATGGCCCTGTAAAGAGAGCTTCTTGTCCTGTGGAGAGAGCTGGAGGGTGTTGTGGCCCTGTGGAAAGGTCTGTGGCCCTATGAATAGGCCCTTTAGCCTTGTGGAAGGGGCTGTGGCCCTGTGGTGAGAGGTGGAAGGAGTTGTGGGCTGTGGAAAAGCCTGTGGTCCTGTGGAGACAGCTGAAGGGGTTGAGGCCCTGTGGAAAGGCCTGTGACCCTGTATAGGGGTCTGTGGCCCCGCAGAGGGGCATGTGGCGATGTAAAGAGAGCTGGAGGGAGTTGTGGCCTGAGGAAAAGGCCATGTGGAGCGGGCTGGAGAGGCCTGTGGAAGGCTCTGGAGTAAGATTTGGGCCTATGAAGTCCTTTGCAGTAAACAACATGCAACATGATTGCCTGTGGAGAGAACTGGAGGGGCTTGTGGCACTGTGGAAAGGCCTGTGGCCCAGTAGGAGCCTGTGGTCCTGTGGAGAGAGCTGAAGGTGTTGTGGCCCTGTGGAAAGGCCTGTGACCCTGTATAGAGGTCCGTTGCCCTGTGGAGAGAGCTGGAGGGGCTTGTGCCCTATGGAAATGACTATGGCCCTGTAGAAAGGCCTTTTGGCCTTGAAGAGGGGGCTTGTGCCCTGCAGACGGGCCTTGTGTCTCTGTGGAGAGAGCTAAAGGGGGCTGTGGCCATGCAGAAAGTGCATTTGGCCCTGTGGAGGGGAGCTATGGCCCGGTAAAGAGAGCTTGTTGTCCTGTGGAGAAGAGTTGGAGGGGATTGTGGCCCTGTGGAAAGACCTGTGACCCTGTATAGGGGTCCGTTGCCCTGTGGAGAGAGCTGGAGGGGCTCGTGCCCTATGGAAATGACTATGGCCATGTAGAAAGGCCTTTTGGCCTTGAAGAGGGGGCTTGTGCCCTGCAGACGGGCCCTGTGACTCTGTGGAGAGAGCTGTTGGGAGTTGTGGCCGTGTGGAAAGTGCTTTTGGCCCTGTGGAGGTGAGCTATGGCCCTGTAAAGAGAGCTTCTTGTCCTGTGGAGAGAGCTGGAGGGTGTTGTGGCCCTGTGGAAAGGTCTGTGGCCCTATGGATATGCCCTTTAGCCCTGTGGAAGGGGCTGTGGCCCTGTGGTGAGAGCTGGAAGGAGTTGTGGGCTGTGGAAAAGCCTGTGGTCCTGTGGAGACAGCTGAAGGAGTAGAGGCCCTGTGGAAAGGCCTGTGACCCTGTATAGGTGTCTGTGGCCCCGCTGAGGAGCATGTGGCGATGTAAAGAGAGCTGGAGGGAGTTGTGTCCTGACGAAAAGGCCATGTGGAGCGGGCTGGAGGGGCCTTTCGAAGGCTCTGGAGTAAGATTTGGGCCTATGAAGTCCTTTGCAGTAAACAACATGCAACATGATTGCCTGTGGAGAGAGCTGGAGGGGCTTGTGGCACTGTGGAAAGGCCTGTGGCCCAGTAGGAGCCTGTGGTCATGTGGAGAGAGCTGAAGGTGTTGTGGCCCTGTGGAAAGGCCTGTGACCCTGTATAGGGGTCCGTTGCCCTGTGGAGAGAGCTGGAGGGGCTCGTGCCCTATGGAAATGACTATGGCCATGTAGAAAGGCCTTTTGGCCTTGAAGAGGGGGCTTGTGCTCTGCAGACGGGCCTTGTGTCTCTGTGGAGAGAGCTAAATGGGGCTGTGTCCATGCAGAAAGTGCATTTGGCCCTGTGGAGGGGAGCTATGGCCCTGTAATGAGAGCTTGTTGTCCTGTGGAGAAGAGTTGGAGGGGATTGTGGCCCTGTGGAAATGCTTGTGGCCCGGCAGAAGGAGCCTATGGTACTGTGGAGAGAGTTGAAGGGGTTGTTTGCCCGCAGAGGGGCATGTAGTGATGTAAAGAGAGCTGGAGGGAGTTTTGCTCTGCTAAAAAAGGCCATGTGGAGTGGGCTGGAGGGGCCTGTGGAAGGCTCTGGAGTAAGATTGGGGCCTATGAAGTCTTTTGCAGTAAACAACATGCAACATGATTGCCTGTGGAAAGAGCTGGAGGGGCTTGTGGCACTGTGTAAAGGCCTGTGGCCCGGTAGGAGCCTGTGGTCCTGTGGAGAGAGCTGAAGGGGCTTGTGGCCCTGTGGAAAGGCCTGTGACCCTGTATAGTGGTCTGTTGCCCTGTGGAGAGAGCTGGAGGGGCTTGTGGCCCTGAGGAAAGGGCCTATGGCCCTGTGGAGAGAGCTGAAGGTGGGTGCGGCCCTGTGGAAAGGCCTGTGACCCTGAAGAGGGATCTGTGGCCCTTCAAATGGGCCTGTTGCCCTGTGGAGAGAGCTGGAGTGGGTTATGGCCCTGTGGAAATGCCTATGGCACTGCGGAAAGGGACCTCTGGCCCTTTGCAAAGGGTCATTGGCCTTGTGGAGTGGGCTATTGCCCTGTTGACGGGCCTGTGGCCCTGTGTGATTGTTGATAGCCTGACAAATCATCCAATAAAAACTTGCATATTTTTCAAGGATCCTGTAGCTTAAAGATGTTTCCTGACAATTCACTTTAATGTTCAGGAAGCATCCTACAGGAACAAGATTCTTAAAAAATACACAAGTGTTAAACACTGTGTAGCTTTGTGGTTACTTACCAATTAATCTTCTCTGCTGCAACTTGAGTAGTGCTTCTTACCTTTGACCTACAGGAAGAGGTGTGCATGAGAGAGAGTCATTGAGAGGCACATAGAGGCAAAGAGGGGAGCAAAGGGGCAAAGGTAGGCACATAGAGGGATGCAAAAGGTAAATAGAAGCACAGGGAGGGACAGAGAGGCACAGAGACCGATAGAGAGCCACAGATGGGCAAAGACAGAGATTGAGAGGCTCGTGAAGGCACAGAGACAAAAAAAGGCACTTTGGATGGAAAGAAAGCACCAGAGAGAGAGCATGCGAGAGAGTGGTGCAATGGGGAGAGATCAAAAGTGAGCGCCAGTGATGCACTGGAGACTGAGAGAGCACAAAAGAGAGCACTGCACTATAAAGACAGAGGAGTGCCAGAGAGCGGTGCAGTAGGGAGAAAGAGAACACATCAGAGAGTGGTGCACTGGAAAGAGAGTGAAAGAGCACCAGAGAGCATTGCACTGGAGAGAGAGAAAAAGAGAGAGACAGAAAGCAGTGTGTCAGTGTAAAAGGGCACCAGAGAGTGATGCACTGACTGGACAAATGGTCATTTTTATAGGCAGTTCTACATGTCGGGTTGCTGGACAGCTGGGGGTCATGCTTACCGTTGTTAGGGATGGTAATATATTCTGCTTCCCTAGGCCTGATTTCCAGGGACTGCACTGCTCTGACTGGCAGGAGCACTTTTATGGCTACCTGACCTTTAAATTATTATGGATTCTAGTAATACTGACAAAGCATTAGACTAAACGGCTCAGAAACCTGACGGTAGTAAATGATTGTGCCATTTGAACAGTTGTCAGAATTGTTTCATCATAGCCATAGGACTTCCACTTTATATTTATCTTTAAAATAGTTATTAAAAGGACTCTGTCACCAGGTTTTTGACATCCCATCGGACAGCAGCATAATGTAGAGATAGAAATCCTGATCCAGCAATGTTTCACTTACTGAGCTCCTTGCTGTCATTTTGATAAAATTACTGTTTTCTCTGTTGCAGATTTGGCAGCTCCCAAGTATGACTGGACTACTGGAGTAGTGCTCTAATGATAATCTCCAGATGATTTAACAGTGTTTTAATGCAAACTACACTGAGCAGCCTAGTAAGTGATATATCACTGGAATAAAGATGTCTGTGTCCACATTATGGTGCGCTCAGATGAGATGGCTAAAACCTGGTGACAGAATCCCTTTAACACTAATACAAACAGTACAAATGTTTATAATAAAGAAAATCTTCTCCCATTGCTTCGAGGGCCCCGTTCACCTGGAATTGTAGAACAACCTAGAATAGAAAAGAAACAAATAAAACATGAATTCAGAAACTTTAACAAGACCGGAACTTTAGTCTCCGAAACGCCTCATTCTTTCTTGGGAGCTGATCACTGCCGTCTTCTTAATCTCTTTAAAGGAAAGAAGGGGAATACATATGTTAAAACCGAAATGTTTATTGTTCAAGGACAATGTGAATGAGTATATTGACCAATTACCCTGGGTGTTTCCTTTTCCTCAACTGCATCCCTGTCTTCATGGACCTTGTTGTGACCCTAGGTTCGATTGGTGCTCTCCGCCTGATATAAATAATAACATTACATTTTCTGGGCACTTAGAGTGGTATAAGGATATCTTCTATCAATCCTAAAAGTTTAGGCATCGAGGTTTGTTCTGCGATGGAGATATCATCAATAAACGCCTGTAATATACCCTTCCGCATACTGTCTACAAGTGGCCGCTACTGAGAGCACTTTGCCTGGGTATAGGTGCTGAGGATGCTCAGAAGAACAAGTCATTGTCCATAACATCACAAGCTATGTACAGTTTGCCAACTCCTACTAGCTTGCTTGATTTAATAATATACCCACCTTTGAGTCTTAGTATTTAAATTTGACACACCGAGGTCCTCTGTTTCACCCTGGGCACTGTAGTCTTCAGCTTGCTGGACCATTTGCTCCTCTTCTCCATTGCTCTCTTCTGCTTCTCTTTAGGGGAGATAGAAAACAGAATATTACATTTTATCAACAATTTGGTGAAATAGATCATAACTGCTTTACAATAAATTACCTTGAGCTGCTGGGTTGAGGTTGATTTTCCGATGATTTCCCTGCTGCCAAGACCAGTGTGTATGCTTGGCAGAGGTCTCCTAACGTTTTTTCTCTGTAATTCCTCTCTGCTGTCATGTTGGAATGACTGAGATATTTGGAGAAAAGATACCTCTGTGTCTCTGTTAAATGTGACACGGTCCATGTTTCACAAGTTTTTCTTGCCACCTGACTAGAGATGGATTTAAGTTTGTACCTAGATAGCAATAGAGTAGATCATAAATACATGGCACAACATCTAATATGTAGGATTTTTAACTTTTAAGACTTACTTCTTCTGGTAGCGATGAAGGTCGGTGGATACATTATATATCTGTCTTCCTGTAGTCGATAAGAAGAATTTATCTGGACTGTCTTTTTTGGCCAGCACCCGTCTCACTTTTTTAAAGTAGATGTTAAACCACTGTAAATAAACAAAACAAAAAACAGTAAACCACTTAATAAAAATTGATTTGGGCCCTTCAATATTAAGATAAGAAAATTTGAAATAGACTAAATTAATTACTGGAGTCAATGACCGCACCAACGTGAGGGAGGGATGTGCCTAACCAGGAGAGCGAAACCTACAGACTAAAAGGGCAGTATCTCTCCTCCGCCTCAGTTGGATTTCAGAGCATGATAGGAACCACACAATCTAAATATATAGAAAAGTCACCTCACACCAAACATATGTCAGACTATAAACTGCCCACCATTCATTTAAAGTGCAGAACATCTGTGATAAGGGAGAGCATATCTGTTCCTACTGATAATGCATTCTGGATGCTGCTGCAACAAGCATTATTGCTAAGAAAATGCACTATTCTGGACACCGATACTATGGTTTAGCATCCTGGATACTGCAGGGAAATAAGGGAAAGACTCCCAACACACCTGCATGAGGATGTAGCACCAAGTTGTCCTGTAAAATCTGGTTAAAGGGAGGATCTACTAAAAGGGACAGAATGCCACTAATCCTACGGGTTGAAGTCATGACAACTAACAGATCCCTCTCTAATGTGGGTGCCATCGTAGTGACAGGAACATCTTACCTTTTCTTCTTCTTCAGTAAGCACAAAACAGGCTACTTGGTGGGCAGCAGTCTTATGGGATTTAACTCCGACAATTATTAGCTGTTCATTTTGATAGATGTGACGCATCCTCTCTGTCCACTCAGAAACCTGTGAGTCAAGACATGGGAAAGTTAGATAGACATGTGGCTTTAAATCAGGATAATGAGTAGGCTGTTACTTACCGTCATGTTTCTGACAACTCCTGGTCTTTGTAAGTGTTTTAGTATGATTAAGGCCTCAAGGTAATAGAGAATCTCCAACTGATGCACTTCATTTCGGGATCCTCCTTGGACATCCTCGATGGCTTGCAGGAAAGCTGGCTTTGCAACGGTCAGGATCTCCTGGCATTGCTGAGGTGTTTTGTCCAATTTATGCAACTCCAGGTACCTAAGAGAAAGATTAATAAATGTGACTGATAGGTGAGGCCTATTTTTAAGTCATGTATGAAAAATCCTGGCGGGAGAGAGAAAAGAGAAAAAATAATAATTGTGCATACATCTGAAAGGATAAAAATTAGCTGACATACCTTTTGCTGACAACTTCTTTTGCAACTCCCTTGGAAAATTTCTTCTGAATATCCGCAGTCACATACTGGAAATACTTCATTGCCTTGAAGAGTTTTTCATTTTTATCGCGTAAATTGGTTGCAAATAGTTGATAATGTACAAATTTCCAGACATTCTTAATGTAGTTGGTGACAGTTTGGTTGCACAGACCGAGATCTTGAAGGTTTTTGAAAAATAAATGGGCGTTTTCAATCTTTGTCGCAAAGTTGAGGCTCACACGGCGTTTGTTCATAAAGTATAAAAACCTTGACACATTTTCAACAATTTGTTTGTATCTTTCCAGCTTGCAATGGTTCTGCAAATAAGAGGAAAAACCTTTTAATATTGGATGAGACAGAGAATGGTGATCATAATAACCTGCATCTTTCATTTTGATCCTCTTGTCAACAGTCCATTTCTGGCTTGTCATCCTACAAATTTGGAAGAAAGAACAACAGGTCAGAGTAGAAACAAATTAGAACTTTGAGAAAAATACTGTGTAAGCATATACAGCATATATATAGTGACGTCCTGCCAATGGCAGTAGACTATGCAGCCGCTATGGGGCCTGTGAGTCCAGGGTTCCCTGTAACGACGCATTCATGGGGCCCTCACCCAGTGGAAGAATCTGGGGAAATGTCGGGGACCTTGACAGCTGGGGGTTCCACTCACCGTTGTCAGGGGTGGTAAACATTTCTGTGTCCCCAGGCCCGATTTCTGTGGACCCCAGTGCTCTGACTGGCAGCAGCACTTTGCTGGCTGCCTGCCCTTTATACGCAGCATCCACTGCTGAACACTGCGTGTTCTGAAGTTCATCTGTGGGTAAAGCTAGTACATCATCCTCTACTGGCCCACAGATGAAAATCGTAATGGCAGTGCATTTTAGTATGCCCCGCCAAAGCTGTGTGCCCCACAGAGCTGTCTGTGTGTAGGGCACTTTTTTGGCATCCTGTTTTATGGCTGCAATGGAAGGGAAATCTATTGCCTAAAATAGGAGAAAAAATTACTTTGTAAGGGCTGTAAAGTTGTGGGATATGCTATTAATTGTCCCAGTTAAACATTATTTGTATTGTTTTTTTGCTCAATATATATATATATAAATATATCTATATATATATATATATATATATCTATATATAGATATATATATATAGATATATATAGATATGTATATATATATAAAAGCATGATGAGTGAGAATGTTACACACACTAACTGACCTCGGCCTGTCTTCATCTGTTTGGCTGGTATTTTCCTCTCTTTCTCTGGTCTCTGGTTGTTGATCGGCTTCACTGTCGGATGTTTCAGAGGATGTATAGTCTTCTGCAGCTGAAAGATGCACCAATTCAGGATTTGATATGGCTCGGCGTGCCGATGTGCCAGTTGATGTAGATGGCTTCTCATCTTCAACAGTCCTGTAAATTATAAAAATCCTTAGTAATAACGTGAAGTACAATCTTGAGTAGGCCAGCAGTGTTGACAATTTTTTAAAGTGGCCTAAAAGCCAGGATGTGCTGAGGCCAAGGCAATGTTTGAGCAAGGGATTAAAGTAAATTCCTTGTATAAATTTACACTGACCTGTAGACATCATAATCCTCTGGGACAGGCGGCTCTTCCTCTGTGACGGACGGCTCTTCCACTGTGACGGGCGGCTCTTCCTCTGTGACGGACGGCTCTTCCTCTGTGACGGACGGCTCTTCCTCTGGGACGGGCGGCTCTTCCTCTGGGACGGGCGGCTCTTCCTCTGGGACGGGCGGCTCTTCCTCTGGGACGGGCGGCTCTTCCTCTGGGACGGGTGGCTCTTCCTCTGGGACGGGCAGCTCTTCCTCTGGGACGGGCGGCTCTTCCTCTGGGACGGGCGGCTCTTCCACTGTGACGGGCGGCTCTTCCTCTGGGACGGACGGCTCTTCCACTGTGATGGACGGCTCTTCCTCTGGGACGGGCGGCTCTTCCTCTGGGACGGGCGGCTCTTCCTCTGGGACGGGCGGCTCTTCCACTGTGACGGGCGGCTCTTCCTCTGTGACGGACGGCTCTTCCTCTGGGACGGGCGGCTCTTCCTCTGGGACGGGCGGCTCTTCCTCTGGGACGGGCGGCTCTTCCTCTGGGACGGGCGACTCCTCCTCGATGACTGTAGACATTTCCTCCTCAACAGGCAGCACTTCCTCCTCATTAGGCAGCTCTTGCTCACTGGCTGTCAGCTCCTCCTGCACAGGTGATGCCCCCTCATCTTCAACAATCCTGTAAATATAAAATACACATGATTATTTGGCATAGTTCAGAACATATATGCAAATCTATAAAGCTTACACAAGTATGAACATCAGTATTCAAAGAATAAGATGCTAGTGGGGCATACCTGGCCATAGTTGGTTTCTCGGGTACTATAAACCCTCTGTCCTCCAGGAAGGAGATAAGATCGTCCTTTGTAGTGATCTCTGGAATCTTGTCATAAGGGATATATGTTCCTTTTGTTGCAATTGCTATCAGTGAGTTTCTAGATTCTTTCACTAGCGCATCCTTCTCCTCTTGTGTACAGCATCTAAGGCGTTGTCGTGTAAGGTGCTGTGGCAGTTGAGTAAATGCTTTGTAACATAGTGGACATGTCTTCAGCATCCTGAAGCCGCTGTAAAAAAGAAAAATGGAAGATCAGGAACAATATCAGTGAGAATCTAGCTTTTCCACCCACTAATATCAACCAGCATTTTTTATGTTTCAGCAGGATAACTGGATTTCAAAAATCTGATTTTTTTTTACAACAAATACACAGCTCATGAGAAAAGGCACGTCTCATCATTGCCATAGATTTTTTTAAAAAGATGAGGGCTGGCTCTAGAGTGTATTTTGACCACCAATAGCCAGCCCTCATTTTTGGTCACAAAAACGGACAAACGTACACAATTTTTTAAGGAGCAATTGTTTAGCACAAGTTAATGCACTTTTATAGCATACTACACAAATTGTGGCAATATTGTGCACATAACACATGCGGTTTTTTATCATATGCATGTTCCTAGATCTTGCGCAAATCTGAGGTTTTGCAAGAATTATTTAGATTGACAAAGATACCGTGCAAAAAATTAATGTGGTATTGACTATGCAAATGCTTATACAGTTTTGCACATGACCGGCACTCATTTATCAGTCAAAAAGGAGAAAAAACGAGTGAGCGAGCAAGTACATATACAGTTTAAAGCCTTTTCACACTGCAAACTTTGAAAGATACAGAAAGACCGCGCCAAAAACATAAACCCTTTCTGTGACTGAGCCTGAACAATTGCAAGCCTTAACATGATGTTATAATACACTTTCACACCGCAATCCTTCCCCCTCCCCCCACCACAGTAATACAACCAAGCTAAAAAGTTTGCAGAGGTCACAGAGAGGACATCAGATTAGGCACCTGATTCCAGTACAAACTATATGAGTACAAGCATACTTATACACCTGATTCCAGTACAAGCTATATGAGTACAAGTATACTTATACACCTGATTCCAGTACAAGCTATATGAGTACAAGTATACTTATACACCTGATTCCAGTACACGCTATATGAGTACAAGTATACTTATACACCTGATTCCAGTACAAGCTCAGATGATGCTGCAGTATAGTTAGGCACCTGATCCCAATACATGCTGTATGTTAACCTCTTCTGCAAATACTCCCATGGTCTCAGTGTACCCCAGAATGCATGCTGCAATGGTGTCCAGAAAGAGTATTTCTAGAAGCAACACATACCTCTGCAGATTCATATTTCCCTCCCACTCACTATCCCACCAGGTGTACTTGACGCGCCCCCTGGGCCTGTGTCGCGCTGCGTTGCGCACGCGGGAGCTTACCCGGAGCCGGATCTGTTTAGGGTTGTAGTCTCGTGGCGGTGACCCGGTCCGTGCCCAGGGAGTCAAACTGGACGGCAGTCTGTTAGCGGTAGAAAATGGTTGATGACTACGCCACCCGTTGAATGCAGCCAGGGGGCTGCTGCTGCAGGGCAGACCGCTGAGGCCGGTGGAAGGATGGTGCAGCGTGATAGTATAACCCCCAACGGGAGGGGTATGGCCTCGGGGCAGCCGACGTGGATGATGGGGGTAGCAGGAACCACTCAGAGACAGTATGGTAGCGTTCAGGGTCTTTACTGGTAACAACGATAGACCCTCCCGGAGTACTTGCTAGCGAACGGGGCCTGGTCAGTCCTTGAGCAGATGGGATCTCCCCTGGCCAGGCGTAGTTGTAGGCCTCCCAAGCTGACTGTACTCTTCTGGCTACCTTGCTAGAAGCTGATGTAAGTAGCCCACGTCCCTGAGTGTACCGTGTGGTGCTCACCCGTATGGCCGGCGACTCGGGGCCTTCTAATGGCTTCCGCTCCACGATGGCGGTGCTGGTCCCACGCGTGTGACCGGGCCTTCGGGCTTCTGGGCCAGGGGACCTGAAATCCCCTGCCTGACGGATTCTGCTGCTGGGTAGAAGTTAGTCCCCACAGCCTCGGACTCCGGGTCCGGTAAAGAATCTTCTTAGTCAGGGCGAGCTCTTTAGCTGCCAGCCCCTGACTCCTTGTGACTCTGCTGCTTCCTATGCTGCTCTTGTCTCTACTCTTCCTGGACTCACTAACCCTGCCTCAGCCCCGGGTTTATACAGGGGAAGTTCTTCCCCTCCCAAGGCTGGGCAGGAGGTGTGGCATGCACAGGATCCCTGACCAAAGGACCTCCCACCTGCTCTCAGACGTAATATCTCTATCACTGTGACAACCAGACCCCTGGGGTGTCACACTCCCCCCTAGTGAAATTTAGTACTCCGGGACTAAACACTTTTTAGAAAAATATAACAAGGTATATCAAAGAACAATAAAATACAATAAGGAAACACAATAAGATGGTCACGGATGTCCGCAACCGGGTGCAGTCTTTGAAGAAAAGCAAAGGTGTCCATTTCACCAACACAGGGAGACGTAACCAGGTAGGGGTCTGTCCTACCCCGAGTCCTTAACAGTCTCTAGTCCATCCTGGGTTACGCTCCAACTATATACAAAGGATTCCCGGTAAATCCACCGAAGACTCCTAAAAACAACTAGAAACACAAAATTACACACAAGCAACAATAAACAGGTAAACATTGTAAAACAACTCAAACATTTAGATCCTCCAACGTGCGGGTAACTGGCCTCTAGTGGCCCTAGTGGACCTACGGAGCTGACTGTCTGGCCCTGAACTACAGGGTGTAGGAGCTGTCAAGGGTAAACTGGGCAGCTGTCTACCGGCTCTTTGTCTCACTAGGGGTACGGCAGGCTCACTATAAGCAGAGGGTGGATTCTCCTGTTCCGCTTGGGTGGAGTCTTCTGCCTCCTGGACCGGCTGCTCTTCCAGCTCTACCCGTTGCTCCGTAGGTTCTTGGGATGATGGTTGGAGGAAGGTGAGTACGGGTACCACAACTGCACCATTGACTTGAGTCCAAGACCGAGGGAAGTCCCCGAGCACGGTACTAACCATATCTTCCCTTTCTTCCACGGGTCGATGGTCTTCCTGTTCCTCCTCAGGGTTCCTCAGTTGTTCGGGGCACTTCTTCAGGTGGTCCCGGGATACAATGGCTGTGGTTTCCCCTCCGTCTTTACTGATGGTACAGACCTTCGGGTTCTCGTGGCTTGAGGGCAGTACGGTGTACGGGTCCTTCTCCCACTGGTCGTCCAACTTGTGGAGCCGTCTCTTCCTCTTCAAGACCTGCTCTCCGGGTACCAGGGGAACAGCGGGAGCATACTGGTTGTAAGTCTTCTCTTGTCTTTCCCTAGCCTGACAGAGACTTCGCTCCACGCTCTCCTGTACTTTCCGGTACTGCTGCTGCCTCTCTGTGTCCCAGTCTGTTTCTGGTGAAGTGTCCTCGGGCGTCAGGACTCCCATTTCCAGGTCAACAGGTAACTTACCAGGTCTTGCCCTCATTAGGTAAGCCGGGGTACAGTTGGTGGAACCTACCGGGATGTGGTTGTATAGGTCCACCAGATCGGGCAACTTCTCAGGCCACAGACTGCGTTCTTCCAGGGGCAACGTTTTTAGAAGATCCATTACCACCTGGTTCATTTTCTCACAAAGTCCATTAGTTTGCGGATGGTAGGGTGTCGTCCTTATCTTCCGGCAGCCATACAGATTGCAGAATTCCTGGAAGACCTCCGCTTCAAAGGCAGGTCCCTGGTCCGTCAGCACTTGGTCCGGGTACCCGTGTGGACGGCAAAAGTGCTGCTGGAAGGCTCTAGCTGCTGTTCGAGCCGTTAAGTCCTTGACGGGGACGACAACCAGAAACCGGGAGTAATGATCCACGATGGTTAACGCGTAGACGTAGCCACTTCTGCTGGGGGTCAGTTTTACATGATCCAAGGCTACCAGTTCCAACGGTTGCCGGGTGACGATGGACTGCAGGGGAGTCTTCTGGCTGGCCCGGTCCTTCCTTCTCAGATTGCACGGGCCACAGTCTCTGCACCACTTCTCGATGGTTCCCCTCATGCCTACCCAGTGGAACCGCTCGCGCAGCAGGAACTCCAGCTTTTTCCACCCGAAGTGTCCAGCTCCGTCGTGGTATGCCTCCATCACCATGGCTGCGTCTCTTCGTGGCACCACTACTTGCCAGAGTAGTTCATGCGTCCTGGAGTTAACCATTCTGCGGCACAACTTCCCCTTGTAAAGGAACAGTCGACTCTTCTCTGCCCATAGTTGTTTGGCTTCCTCTGGAGCGTCTGATTCCAGGCTAGCCTCCGGGCGAGTCAGCATCTCCTTCACCAGTCGGACGGCAGGGTCGCTGTCTTGCGTTTCCGCCCAGTTGTAGTGAGGTAAGGGGTTCAACGTAGCAGCCTGCTTACTCCTTACCCGGTGGGAATACTGGATAGTCCCATGACGGTGGAACGCAGGGAGTTCAACTTCTTCCAGTCCCTCCGGATCTTCTCCTCCGTCCGGCAGGTTGGGCATCCTGGACAGGGCGTCCGCGTTGGTATTGGAGCGCCCTGCCCGGTATTTAATTGTGAACTCGTAGTTGGACAGACGGGCCATCCACCTCTGCTCCAGGGCACTGAGTCTTGCCGTGTCCAGGTGTGTCAGCGGGTTGTTATCCGTGTATACGGTGAACCGGGAAGAAGCGAGGTAATGCTTAAAGCGCTCGGTGACTGCCCATACCACGGCCAGGAACTCTAGCTTAAATGAGCTATAATTCTCGGGATCCCTTTCGGTGGGTCGCAGTTTTCGGCTGGCATAGGCGATTACTCGTTCTTTCCCCTGCTGAATCTGGGACAGTACGGCTCCTAGCCCGACGTTACTGGCGTCGGTGTAGAGGATGAAGGGCTGGCTATAGTCCGGATACGCAAAGATTTCATCCCCCGTGAGGGCCATCTTCAGCTGTCGGAAGGACTCTTCCTCTAGCTCTTCCCATTTGAAGGGCGGCTTCTGGTTCTTGGCCTTCCGGGACTGGCCTATCAGGAGGTCCTGCATAGGCGCCGCCTTTTTGGTGAAACCGGGAATAAACCTTCGGTAGTAGCCTACCAACCCTAGGAACTGCCGCACTTCTTTTACGCTGGAAGGGCTTGGCCATCCTTTGATTGCTGTGATCTTATCGGGGTCGGGAGCCACTCCGTCAGCGCTCACCACGTGTCCCAGGTATTGCACCTTTGGTTTCAGGAGGTGACACTTGGAGGGTTTCACCTTTAGGCCGTAACTCGCCAGAGCTTCGAACACCTCCGCCAGGTGTTTCAGGTGGTCCTCATAAGTTTTGGAGTATACGATGACATCGTCCAGGTACAACAGGACCGTCTCGAAGTTTCTGTGGCCCAGACAGCACTCCATTAATCGTTGGAAGGTTCCTGGGGCGTTGCAGAGTCCGAACGGCATGCAGGTGAACTCGCTAAGTCCCATCGGGGTGGTGAATGCGGTCTTCTCCCGGTCCGCCTCTGCTACAGGAACCTGCCAGTACCCGCTAGTGAGATCCAAGGTAGAGAAGAAGTTAGCAGATCTTAAAGCAGCCAATGACTCCTCTATCCTTGGTAAGGGGTACGCATCCTTGTGTGTGATACGGTTGATTTTCCGGTAATCTACACACATCCTCATGGTGTTGTCTTTCTTTTTGACTAAAACTAGTGGGGCTGCCCAGGGGCTACAGCTATCCCGGATTACCCCAGCCTCCTTCATGTCTCTAAGCATCCCCTTGGCGTGTTGGTAATGTGCAGGGGGTACGGGTCGATACCTCTCTTTTATGGGAGGATGATCTCCCGTGGGGATGCGGTGTTCTACCCCCTTGACTCGCCCGAAGTCTAACGGGTGTTTACTAAACACTCTCTCATACTCTTGAACCACCCGATAGACTCCTTGTTTCTGGTGTGAGGGAGTGGAGTCAGTACCCAGATGTAGTTGCTGACACCAGTCCTCCATGTCTTTCTTAGAGCCGTTACCTTCCTCCGGGTGAGATGGAGGCAAGGGTTCCACAGATTGTATAGAATTTTGATTAGTGGTATATAATTTGGCTAGCGTGGCATACCGGGGCAGGTACACTTCCCTCTCCCCGATATTTATTATGCGAACGGGCACCCTCCCATGGCGTACATTGACCACCCCCCGTGCTGTCAAAATGGTGGGCCTACTGTCTGAGTAAACTGGTTCTACCATTGCCTGGTAATCTCTACCTCTCAGACCAATAGCTGCCCGGCACCAAATCATCATTTCACTTTTTGGGGGCATGGCAATAGGAAAAGGGTCACACATTCTTACGCTACCAATCTCACCGCCGGAGAGTTCCACTTGTTGCCGTTGCATCAGTGCCCGGATCTCTTTCTGGAGCACCCGCTGCTCGCCGGAGCTGGCATTCTTGGCAACCTGCTGTAAAAGGAAAATCACCTCTGCAAGACAATTTTCAATTACATTAGTTCCTAGAGTTATTTTTGGGTGACTCTCATGTTTGTCAATATCTACAATGATCAGTCCCTGTGCGGCCAGTTCGACTCTACCAATTTTGATGGTCACCTCTTTAAATCCGATCTGTGGCACGGGCTGACCATTGCTGGCGATGATACTCAAGTCGTCGTCAGGGTAGCGGGTAATATCCGAGTCATTCCAGTACTGCTTGAAGAGCACGTACGGGATGGTGGTGACCTGTGACCCGGTGTCCAGTAGGGCACTCATGGGAATGCCATCCAGTACCACAGGCAAGACTGGACGTCCTCCCACATATCTGTCGCGCCAGTTCGATGGGCCTGGTGATCTTTTTCCTGGGGGTTGGCCCTCTACCCCAGGTTGTGCCCGTTTAAAGAACAGTACCTTTCCATATGTCCGGGTTGATTGCAGCGGCGGCAGATGGGTCGTCCGTCCTCGCTGTATCGGTCACTGGGTCTTCCTCTGGCCGGTGGGGTCCTCCTTGGTCGACGCCACGGGATGTCCTCCGGTCCGGATGCCAGCTGGATCTTCCCTGGAGTGGAAACCTGTAAAGACTGCACAGTTCGGGTTAGCGCAGCAACGCTTTTAGCTAGCTCTTGGACCTGATGGTGTAGGTCTGGAGCCGGGTCATTGTCCAAAGCCTGCACATCAGCTCCCACAGGCCCTGCTGACAAGGGCGCCGCCTCCTGGTAGTAAGTGGTAGTGGGGCGTCTGTGGGTCACAACGCCACCTGGTGCCGGTTCTCGGAGCACCCGGATGGCTCTGTCCTTGAACTGTGCAAATTCTAGATGAGGGTCCTGTAAGGCCATTGCCCGCAACTGGGTGCGGTGGGCATTGCAATATAAACCCTCTATAAATTGTTCGGTCAACAGCCTGTCCTCGTTTCCCACTCCATTAGGGTCGGTCTGCTTAATGGCCCTCAGGGCCTCTTGTAGGTTGAGTGCATAGTCCCTTATACTCTCATGCGCTCGCTGCTTGCACCCGTAGAATCTAAGTTTAATCTCGGCTGAGGTGCGGGTATCAAAGGTGTCCTTCAGCCGGGTTAGTATCCCTGCGACAGTCTTCCTCCCAGGTGGCCAGGATTTTACTTCCCTTTTGGCTGCCCCAGTTAGTTGGGCCACCAGGATGCTCACTTTTTGCTCTTCTGTGAGGGGGTACACCTGGAAGAGGCTATCCAGCTTTTCTCTAAAGTCATGCAGGGTATGTGACTCCCCTGAGTACTGGGGTAGCCAAGCTGCTCCCGGAATATAGGGCATGGTGAAGGGCATAACTGCAACAGTGGTAGCGCTGGCGGGGGTTGAGGCAGTGGAGCTCTCCTCCGTATCCGACATCTTCCTCCCCCCTAGTGGACCGTGGCCTACCTTGCGATGATCCTGTTCCGTAGGCCGCGGCTCCGCAGTGGATCGTCAGGGTTGAGGACCTTCCGTCGCGCTCCTGTGACGTCGGCGTCTGCTGGGCTCCTTCCAGGACCTTACGCAACGTCCGGACGTGAGGCGGGGCTTCAGTTCTCGCGCGCTTTCGGAGTCCACGCCCCTCTTCTTCCCGCGCGGCGTCCTCAAGATGGCGTCCAATGGCGGGAAAACTCCACGGATGGCGGGAAGAAGGCTGAAGATGGCGCCGGATGGCGGGAAACTTCACCGATGGCGGGAAGAAGGCTGAAGATGGCGCCGGATGGCGGGAATCTTCACCGATGGCGGGAATCTTCACCACTGGTAAGTTTGAACAGTCTTTGCTTTTCAGGCACGCAGTACCCGGTGGTTGCGGGCACGTGATCCTGCCGACTACGCCAAAGTTGACGCGCCCCCTGGGCCTGTGTCGCGCTGCGTTGCGCACGCGGGAGCTTACCCGGAGCCGGATCTGTTTAGGGTTGTAGTCTCGTGGCGGTGACCCGGTCCGTGCCCAGGGAGTCAAACTGGACGGCAGTCTGTTAGCGGTAGAAAATGGTTGATGACTACGCCACCCGTTGAATGCAGCCAGGGGGCTGCTGCTGCAGGGCAGACCGCTGAGGCCGGTGGAAGGATGGTGCAGCGTGATAGTATAACCCCCAACGGGAGGGGTATGGCCTCAGGGCAGCCGACGTGGATGATGGGGGTAGCAGGAACCACTCAGAGACGGTATGGTAGCGTTCAGGGTCTTTACTGGTAACAACGATAGACCCTCCCGGAGTACTTGCTAGCGAACGGGGCCTGGTCAGTCCTTGAGCAGATGGGATCTCCCCTGGCCAGGCGTAGTTGTAGGCCTCCCAAGCTGACTGTACTCTTCTGGCTACCTTGCTAGAAGCTGATGTAAGTAGCCCACGTCCCTGAGTGTACCGTGTGGTGCTCACCCGTATGGCCGGCGACTCGGGGCCTTCTAATGGCTTCCGCTCCACGATGGCGGTGCTGGTCCCACGCGTGTGACCGGGCCTTCGGGCTTCTGGGCCAGGGGACCTGAAATCCCCTGCCTGACGGATTCTGCTGCTGGGTAGAAGTTAGTCCCCACAGCCTCGGACTCCGGGTCCGGTAAAGAATCTTCTTAGTCAGGGCGAGCTCTTTAGCTGCCAGCCCCTGACTCCTTGTGACTCTGCTGCTTCCTATGCTGCTCTTGTCTCTACTCTTCCTGGACTCACTAACCCTGCCTCAGCCCCGGGTTTATACAGGGGAAGTTCTTCCCCTCCCAAGGCTGGGCAGGAGGTGTGGCATGCACAGGATCCCTGACCAAAGGACCTCCCACCTGCTCTCAGACGTAATATCTCTATCACTGTGACAACCAGACCCCTGGGGTGTCACATACTTACCTTCTTTTGGGCGGCATGGTTGTAATTGGCTAAGGTCACAGCTTCTCTTGTGCACTAATCACCCTTGTTGCTCCTGAGCACTGGATCAAATTAAACTTCCCTCCGAAACTCCTTTTCCTTTTCCTAAAATGATGGTTTATTTGAATGTAAATCATGAATCTGCTCCGATTGGTTAATGCAACTTAGTAGGCGTAGCTTTTTCTTGATGAGAGCTGGCTACAGGTACTTCCAGGACGACCCGTAGCCAGCCCTCACCCTTGGAATAGCTCAATGAGGATGAGAGCTGGCTACAGGTGCCTCCAGGGCGACCCCTAGCCAGCCCTCACCCTTGGAGCAGCTCAATGAGGATGAGAGCTGGCTACAGGTGCCTCCAGGGCGACCCGTAGCCAGCCCTCACCCTTGGAATAGCTCAATGAGGATGAGAGCTGGCTACAGGTGCCTCCAGGGCGACCCCTGGCCAGCCCTCACCCTTGGAATAGCTCAATGAGGATGAGAGCTGGCTACAGGTTTGATGATACCAAAAGCACTTAAAATTCAATCTGCAACAAAAAAAAGTCGCTCTGACGCCGCCGTTAAGGGCTGCGTCCGTTATCACGCTCATCTGATAAATTACGGGAAAAAAAAGGAAACTTTATAGCTTTTTTGGCGCGCTTATTTCACTGCCTTTTCCTACGCGCCGCCGTTCAGCGCAGCTTCCGTTATCACGCTCATCTAATGAATTATGGAAAAAAACGTAAACTTTATAGTTTTTTTGGCGCGCTTATTTCACCGCCCGTTCCTACGCGCCACGGTTCAGCGCACCTTCCGTTATCACGCTCATCTGATGAATTACGGAAAAAAAATGAAATGTAAACTTTATAGTTTTTTTGGCGCGCTTATTTCACCGCCCGTTCCTACGCGCCGCCATTCAGTGCAGCATCCGTTATCACGCTCATCTGATGAATTACGGAAAAAAAACGTAAACTTTATAGTTTTTTTGGCGCGCTTATTTCACCGCCCGTTCCTACGCGCCACCGTTCAACGCAGCTTCCGTTATCACGCTCATCTAATGAATTATGGAAAAAAAACGTACACTTTATAGCTTTTTTGGCGCGCTTATTTCACCGCCCGTTCCTACGCGCCGCCGTTCAGCTCAGCTTCCGTTATCACGCTCATCTGATGAATTACGGAAAAAAAACATAAATTTTATAGTTTTTTTGGCGCGCTTATTTCACCGCCCGTTCCTACGTGCCGCCGTTCAGCGCAGCGTCCGTTATCACCCTCATCTGATGAATTACGGAAAAAAACCAGTAAACTTTATAGTTTTTTTGGCGCGCTTATTTCACCGCCCGTTCCTATGCGCCGCCGTTCAGCGCAGCGTCCGTTATCACGCTCAATGAGGATGAGAGCTGGCTACAGGTGCCTCCAGGGCGACCTCTAGCCAGCCCTCACCCTTGGAATAGCTCAATGAGGATGAGAGCTGGCTACAGGTTTGATGATACCAAAAGCACTTAAAATTCAATCTGCAACAAAAAAAAGTCGCTCTGACGCCGCCGTTAAGGGCTGCGTCCGTTATCACGCTCATCTGATAAATTACAGAAAAAAAACGTAAACTTTATCGTTTTTTTGGCGCACTTATTTCACCGCCCGTTCCTACGTGCCGCCGTTCAGCACAGCATCCGTTATCACGCTCATCTGATGAATTACGGAAAAAAAACGTAAACTTTATAGTTTTTTTGGCGCGCTTATTTCACCGCCCGTTCCTACGCGCCGCCATTCAGCGCAGCGTCCGTTATCACGCTCATCTGATGAATTACGGAAAAAAACGTAAACTTTATAGTTTTTTTGGCGCGCTTATTTCACCGCCCGTTCCTACGCGCCGCCGTTCAACGCAGCTTCCGTTATCACGCTCATCTAATGAATTATGGAAAAAAAACGTACACTTTATAGCTTTTTTGGCGCGCTTATTTCACCGCCCGTTCCTACGCGCCGCCGTTCAGCGCAGCTTCCGTTATCACCCTCATCTGATGAATTACGGAAAAAAAACGTAAACTTTATAGTTTTTTTGGCGCGCTTATTTCACCGCCCGTTCCTATGCGCCGCCGTTCAGCGCAGCGTCCGTTATCACGCTCAATGAGGATGAGAGTTGGCTACAGGTGCCTCCAGGGCGACACGTAGCCAGCTCTCACCCTTCGAATAGCTCAATGAGGATGAGAGCTGGCTACAGGTGCCTCCAGGGCGACCCCTAGCCAGCCCTCACCTTTGGAGCAGCTCAATGAGGATGAGAGCTGGCTACAGGTGCCTCCAGGGCGACCCCTAGCCAGCCCTCACCCTTGGAGCAGCTCAATGAGGATGAGAGCTGGCTACAGGTGCCTCCAGGGCGACCCCTAGCCAGCCCTCACCCTTGGAGCAGCTCAATGAGGATGAGAGCTGGCTACAGGTGCCTCCAGGGCGACCCGTAGCCAGCCCTCACCCTTGGAATAGCTCAATGAGGATGAGAGCTGGCTACAGGTGCCTCCAGGGCGACCCCTGGCCAGCCCTCACCCTTGGAATAGCTCAATGAGGATGAGAGCTGGCTACAGGTTTGATGATACCAAAAGCACTTAAAATTCAATCTGCAACAAAAAAAAGTCGCTCTGACGCCGCCGTTAAGGGCTGCGTCCGTTATCACGCTCATCTGATAAATTACGGGAAAAAAAAGGAAACTTTATAGCTTTTTTGGCGCGCTTATTTCACTGCCTTTTCCTACGCGCCGCCGTTCAGCGCAGCTTCCGTTATCACGCTCATCTAATGAATTATGGAAAAAAACGTAAACTTTATAGTTTTTTTGGCGCGCTTATTTCACCGCCCGTTCCTACGCGCCACGGTTCAGCGCACCTTCCGTTATCACGCTCATCTGATGAATTACGGAAAAAAAATGAAATGTAAACTTTATAGTTTTTTTGGCGCGCTTATTTCACCGCCCGTTCCTACGCGCCGCCATTCAGTGCAGCATCCGTTATCACGCTCATCTGATGAATTACGGAAAAAAAACGTAAACTTTATAGTTTTTTTGGCGCGCTTATTTCACCGCCCGTTCCTACGCGCCACCGTTCAACGCAGCTTCCGTTATCACGCTCATCTAATGAATTATGGAAAAAAAACGTACACTTTATAGCTTTTTTGGCGCGCTTATTTCACCGCCCGTTCCTACGCGCCGCCGTTCAGCTCAGCTTCCGTTATCACGCTCATCTGATGAATTACGGAAAAAAAACGTAAATTTTATAGTTTTTTTGGCGCGCTTATTTCACCGCCCGTTCCTACGTGCCGCCGTTCAGCGCAGCGTCCGTTATCACCCTCATCTGATGAATTACGGAAAAAAACCAGTAAACTTTATAGTTTTTTTGGCGCGCTTATTTCACCGCCCGTTCCTATGCGCCGCCGTTCAGCGCAGCGTCCGTTATCACGCTCAATGAGGATGAGAGCTGGCTACAGGTGCCTCCAGGGCGACCCCTAGCCAGCCCTCACCCTTGGAATAGCTCAATGAGGATGAGAGCTGGCTACAGGTTTGATGATACCAAAAGCACTTAAAATTCAATCTGCAACAAAAAAAAGTCGCTCTGACGCCGCCGTTAAGGGCTGCGTCCGTTATCACGCTCATCTGATAAATTACAGAAAAAAAACGTAAACTTTATCGTTTTTTTGGCGCACTTATTTCACCGACCGTTCCTACGTGCCGCCGTTCAGCACAGCATCCGTTATCACGCTCATCTGATGAATTACGGAAAAAAAACGTAAACTTTATAGTTTTTTTGGCGCGCTTATTTCACCGCCCGTTCCTACGCGCCGCCATTCAGCGCAGCGTCCGTTATCACGCTCATCTGATGAATTACGGAAAAAAACGTAAACTTTATAGTTTTTTTGGCGCGCTTATTTCACCGCCCGTTCCTACGCGCCGCCGTTCAACGCAGCTTCCGTTATCACGCTCATCTAATGAATTATGGAAAAAAAACGTACACTTTATAGCTTTTTTGGCGCGCTTATTTCACCGCCCGTTCCTACGCGCCGCCGTTCAGCGCAGCTTCCGTTATCACCCTCATCTGATGAATTACGGAAAAAAAACGTAAACTTTATAGTTTTTTTGGCGCGCTTATTTCACCGCCCGTTCCTATGCGCCGCCGTTCAGCGCAGCGTCCGTTATCACGCTCAATGAGGATGAGAGTTGGCTACAGGTGCCTCCAGGGCGACACGTAGCCAGCTCTCACCCTTCGAATAGCTCAATGAGGATGAGAGCTGGCTACAGGTGCCTCCAGGGCGACCCCTAGCCAGCCCTCACCTTTGGAGCAGCTCAATGAGGATGAGAGCTGGCTACAGGTGCCTCCAGGGCGACCCCTAGCCAGCCCTCACCCTTGGAGCAGCTCAATGAGGATGAGAGCTGGCTACAGGTGCCTCCAGGGCGACCCCTAGCCAGCCCTCACCCTTGGAGCAGCTCAATGAGGATGAGAGCTGGCTACAGGTGCCTCCAGGGCGACCCGTAGCCAGCCCTCACCCTTGGAATAGCTCAATGAGGATGAGAGCTGGCTACAGGTGCCTCCAGGGCGACCCCTGGCCAGCCCTCACCCTTGGAATAGCTCAATGAGGATGAGAGCTGGCTACAGGTTTGATGATACCAAAAGCACTTAAAATTCAATCTGCAACAAAAAAAAGTCGCTCTGACGCCGCCGTTAAGGGCTGCGTCCGTTATCACGCTCATCTGATAAATTACGGGAAAAAAAAGGAAACTTTATAGCTTTTTTGGCGCGCTTATTTCACTGCCTTTTCCTACGCGCCGCCGTTCAGCGCAGCTTCCGTTATCACGCTCATCTAATGAATTATGGAAAAAAACGTAAACTTTATAGTTTTTTTGGCGCGCTTATTTCACCGCCCGTTCCTACGCGCCACGGTTCAGCGCACCTTCCGTTATCACGCTCATCTGATGAATTACGGAAAAAAAATGAAATGTAAACTTTATAGTTTTTTTGGCGCGCTTATTTCACCGCCCGTTCCTACGCGCCGCCATTCAGTGCAGCATCCGTTATCACGCTCATCTGATGAATTACGGAAAAAAAACGTAAACTTTATAGTTTTTTTGGCGCGCTTATTTCACCGCCCGTTCCTACGTGCCACCGTTCAACGCAGCTTCCGTTATCACGCTCATCTAATGAATTATGGAAAAAAAACGTACACTTTATAGCTTTTTTGGCGCGCTTATTTCACCGCCCGTTCCTACGCGCCGCCGTTCAGCTCAGCTTCCGTTATCACGCTCATCTGATGAATTACGGAAAAAAAACGTAAATTTTATAGTTTTTTTGGCGCGCTTATTTCACCGCCCGTTCCTACGTGCCGCCGTTCAGCGCAGCGTCCGTTATCACCCTCATCTGATGAATTACGGAAAAAAACCAGTAAACTTTATAGTTTTTTTGGCGCGCTTATTTCACCGCCCGTTCCTATGCGCCGCCGTTCAGCGCAGCGTCCGTTATCACGCTCAATGAGGATGAGAGCTGGCTACAGGTGCCTCCAGGGCGACCCCTAGCCAGCCCTCACCCTTGGAATAGCTCAATGAGGATGAGAGCTGGCTACAGGTTTGATGATACCAAAAGCACTTAAAATTCAATCTGCAACAAAAAAAAGTCGCTCTGACGCCGCCGTTAAGGGCTGCGTCCGTTATCACGCTCATCTGATAAATTACAGAAAAAAAACGTAAACTTTATCGTTTTTTTGGCGCACTTATTTCACCGCCCGTTCCTACGTGCCGCCGTTCAGCACAGCATCCGTTATCACGCTCATCTGATGAATTACGGAAAAAAAACGTAAACTTTATAGTTTTTTTGGCGCGCTTATTTCACCGCCCGTTCCTACGCGCCGCCATTCAGCGCAGCGTCCGTTATCACGCTCATCTGATGAATTACGGAAAAAAACGTAAACTTTATAGTTTTTTTGGCGCGCTTATTTCACCGCCCGTTCCTACGCGCCGCCGTTCAACGCAGCTTCCGTTATCACGCTCATCTAATGAATTATGGAAAAAAAACGTACACTTTATAGCTTTTTTGGCGCGCTTATTTCACCGCCCGTTCCTACGCGCCGCCGTTCAGCGCAGCTTCCGTTATCACCCTCATCTGATGAATTACGGAAAAAAAACGTAAACTTTATAGTTTTTTTGGCGCGCTTATTTCACCGCCCGTTCCTATGCGCCGCCGTTCAGCGCAGCGTCCGTTATCACGCTCAATGAGGATGAGAGTTGGCTACAGGTGCCTCCAGGGCGACACGTAGCCAGCTCTCACCCTTCGAATAGCTCAATGAGGATGAGAGCTGGCTACAGGTGCCTCCAGGGCGACCCCTAGCCAGCCCTCACCTTTGGAGCAGCTCAATGAGGATGAGAGCTGGCTACAGGTGCCTCCAGGGCGACCCCTAGCCAGCCCTCACCCTTGGAGCAGCTCAATGAGGATGAGAGCTGGCTACAGGTGCCTCCAGGGCGACCCCTAGCCAGCCCTCACCCTTGGAGCAGCTCAATGAGGATGAGAGCTGGCTACAGGTGCCTCCAGGGCGACCCCTAGCCAGCCCTCACCCTTGGAGCAGCTCAATGAGGATGAGAGCTGGCTACAGGTGCCTCCAGGGCGACCCCTAGCCAGCCCTCACCCTTGGAGCAGCTCAATGAGGATGAGAGCTGGCTACAGGTGCCTCCAGGGCGACCCCTAGCCAGCCCTCACCCTTGGAGCAGCTCAATGAGGATGAGAGCTGGCTACAGGTGCCTCCAGGGCGACCCCTAGCCAGCCCTCACCCTTGGAGCAGCTCAATGAGGATGAGAGCTGGCTACAGGTGCCTCCAGGGCGACCCCTAGCCAGCCCTCACCCTTGGAGCAGCTCAATGAGGATGAGAGCTGGCTACAGGTGCCTCCAGGGCGACCCTTAGCCAGCCCTCACCCTTGGAATAGCTCAATGAGGATGAGAGCTGGCTACAGGTTTGATGATAGCAAAAGCACTTAAAATTCAATCTGCAACAAAAAAAAGTCGCTCTGACGCCGCCGTTAAGGGCTGCGTCCGTTATCACGGTGATCTGATAAGTTACAGAAAAAAAACGTAAACTTTATCGTTTTTTTGGCGCACTTATTTCATCGCCCGTTCCTACGTGCCGCCGTTCAGCACAGCATCCGTTATCACGCTCATCTGATGAATTACGGAAAAAAAACGTAAACTTTATAGTTTTTTAGGCGCGCTTATTTCACCGCCCGTTCCTACGCGCCGCCATTCAGCGCAGCGTCCGTTATCACGCTCATCTGATGAATTACGGAAAAAAAACATAAACTTTATAGTTTTTTTGGCGCGCTTATTTCACCGCCCGTTCCTACGCGCCGCCGTTCAGCGCAGCGTCCGTTATCACCCTCATCTGATGAATTACGGAAAAAAAACGTAAACTTTATAGTTTTTTTGGCGCGCTTATTTCACCGCCCGTTCCTATGCGCCGCCGTTCAGCGCAGCGTCCGTTATCACGCTCAATGAGGATGAGAGCTGGCTACAAGTGCCTCCAGGGCGACACGTAGCCAGCCCTCACCCTTGGAATAGCTCAATGCGGATGAGAGCTGGCTACAGGTGTCTCCAGGGCGACCCCTAGCCAGCCCTCACCCTTGGAGCAGCTCAATGAGGATGAGAGCTGGCTACAGGTGCCTCCAGGGCGAACCCTAGCCAGCCCTCACCCTTGGAGCAGCTCAATGAGGATGAGAGCTGGCTACAGGTGCCTCCAGGGCGACCCGTAGCCAGCCCTCACCCTTGGAGCAGCTCAATGAGGATGAGAGCTGGCTAGAGGTGCCTCCAGGGAGACCCCTAGCCAGCCCTCACCCTTGGAGCAGCTCAATGAGGATGAGAGCTGGCTACAGGTGCCTCCAGGGCGACCCCTAGCCAGCCCTCACCCTTGGAATAGCTCAATGAGGATGAGAGCTGGCTACAGGTTTGATGATAGCAAAAGCACTTAAAATTCAATCTGCAACAAAATAAAGTCGCTCTGACGCCGCCGTTAAGGGCTGCGTCCGTTATCACGCTGATCTGATAAATTACAGAAAAAAAACGTAACCTTTATCGTTTTTTTGGCGCACTTATTTCATCGCCCGTTCCTACGTGCCGCCGTTCAGCACAGCATCCGTTATCACGCTCATCTGATGAATTACGGAAAAAAAACGTAAACTTTATAGTTTTTTTGGCGCGCTTATTTCACCGCCCGTTCCTACGCGCCGCCATTCAGCGCAGCGTCCGTTATCACGCTCATCTGATGAATTACGGAAAAAAAACGTAAACTTTATAGTTTTTTTGGCGCGCTTATTTCACCGCCCGTTCCTATGCGCCGCCGTTCAGCGCAGCGTCCGTTATCACGCTCAATGAGGATGAGAGCTGGCTACAAGTGCCTCCAGGGCGACACGTAGCCAGCCCTCACCCTTGGAATAGCTCAATGAGGATGTGAGCTGGCTACAGGTGCCTCCAGGGCGATCCCTAGCCAGCCCTCACCCTTGGAGCAGCTCAATGAGGATGAGAGCTGGCTACAGGTGCCTCCAGGGCGACCCCTAGCCAGCCCTCACCCTTGGAGCAGCTCAATGAGGATGAGAGCTGGCTACAGGTGCCTCCAGGGCGACCCCTAGCCAGCCCTCACCCTTGGAGCAGCTCAATGAGGATGAGAGCTGGCTACAGGTGCCTCCAGGGCGACCCCTAGCCAGCCCTCACCCTTGGAGCAGCTCAATGAGGATGAGAGCTGGCTACAGGTGCCTCCAGGGCGACCCCTAGCCAGCCCTCACCCTTGGAGCAGCTCAATGAGGATGAGAGCTGGCTACAGGTGCCTCCAGGGCGACCCCTAGCCAGCCCTCACCCTTGGAGCAGCTCAATGAGGATGAGAGCTGGCTACAGGTGCCTCCAGGGCGACCCCTAGCCAGCCCTCACCCTTGGAGCAGCTCAATGAGGATGAGAGCTGGCTACAGGTGCCTCCAGGGCGACCCCTAGCCAGCCCTCACCCTTGGAGCAGCTCAATGAGGATGAGAGCTGGCTACAGGTGCCTCCAGGGCGACCCGTAGCCAGCCCTCACCCTTGGAGCAGCTCAATGAGGATGAGAGCTGGCTACAGTTGCCTCCAGGGCGACCCCTAGCCAGCCCTCACCCTTGGAGCAGCTCAATGAGGATGAGAGCTGGCTACAGGTGCCTCCAGGGCGACCCCTAGCCAGCCCTCACCCTTGGAGCAGCTCAATGAGGATGAGAGCTGGCTACAGGTGCCTCCAGGGCGACCCCTAGCCAGCCCTCACCCTTGGAGCAGCTCAATGAGGATGAGAGCTGGCTACAGGTGCCTCCAGGGCGACCCCTAGCCAGCCCTCACCCTTGGAGCAGCTCAATGAGGATGAGAGCTGGCTACAGGTGCCTCCAGTGCGACCCCTAGCCAGCCCTCACCCTTGGAGCAGCTCAATGAGGATGAGAGCTGGCTACAGGTGCCTCCAGGGCGACCCCTAGCCAGCCCTCACCCTTGGAGCAGCTCAATGAGGATGAGAGCTGGCTACAGGTGCCTCCAGGGCGACCCCTAGCCAGCCCTCACCCTTGGAATAGCTCAATGAGGATGAGAGCTGGCTACAGGTTTGATGATAGCAAAAGCACTTAAAATTCAATCTGCAACAAAATAAAGTCGCTCTGACGCCGCCGTTAAGGGCTGCGTCCGTTATCACGCTGATCTGATATATTACAGAAAAAAAACGTAAACTTTATCGTTTTTTTGGCGCACTTATTTCATCGCCCGTTCCTACGTGCCGCCGTTCAGCACAGCATCCGTTATCACGCTCATCTGATGAATTACGGAAAAAAAACGTAAACTTTATAGTTTTTTTGGCGCGCTTATTTCACCGCCCGTTCCTACGCGCCGCCATTCAGCGCAGCGTCCGTTATCACGCTCATCTGATGAATTACGGAAAAAAAACGTAAACTTTATAGTTTTTTTGGCGCGCTTATTTCACCGCCCGTTCCTATGCGCCGCCGTTCAGCGCAGCGTCCGTTATCACGCTCAATGAGGATGAGAGCTGGCTACAAGTGCCTCCAGGGCGACACGTAGCCAGCCCTCACCGTTGGAATAGCTCAATGAGGATGTGAGCTGGCTACAGGTGCCTCCAGGGCGACCCCTAGCCAGCCCTCACCCTTGGAGCAGCTCAATGAGGATGAGAGCTGGCTACAGGTGCCTCCAGGGCGACCCCTAGCCAGCCCTCACCCTTGGAGCAGCTCAATGAGGATGAGAGCTGGCTACAGGTGCCTCCAGGGCGACCCCTAGCCAGCCCTCACCCTTGGAGCAGCTCAATGAGGATGAGAGCTGGCTACAGGTGCCTCCAGGGCGACCCCTAGCCAGCCCTCACCCTTGGAGCAGCTCAATGAGGATGAGAGCTGGCTACAGGTGCCTCCAGGGCGACCCCTAGCCAGCCCTCACCCTTGGAGCAGCTCAATGAGGATGAGAGCTGGCTACAGGTGCCTCCAGGGCGACCCCTAGCCAGCCCTCACCCTTGGAGCAGCTCAATGAGGATGAGAGCTGGCTACAGGTGCCTCCAGGGCGACCCCTAGCCAGCCCTCACCCTTGGAGCAGCTCAATGAGGATGAGAGCTGGCTACAGGTGCCTCCAGGGCGACCCCTAGCCAGCCCTCACCCTTGGAGCAGCTCAATGAGGATGAGAGCTGGCTACAGGTGCCTCCAGGGCGACCCGTAGCCAGCCCTCACCCTTGGAGCAGCTCAATGAGGATGAGAGCTGGCTACAGTTGCCTCCAGGGCGACCCCTAGCCAGCCCTCACCCTTGGAGCAGCTCAATGAGGATGAGAGCTGGCTACAGGTGCCTCCAGGGCGACCCCTAGCCAGCCCTCACCC